>NC_083623.1:1387725-1442725 GCF_963584025.1 Labrus mixtus
TTCTGGTCGGTCTACAGTCTGACCTCCTGGTCTCCTGGTCGGTCTACAGTCTGACCTCCTGGTCTCCTGGTCGGTCTACAGTCTGACCTCCTGGTCTTCTGGTCGGTCTACAGTCTGACCTCCTGGTCTCCTGGTCGGTCTACAGTCTGACCTCCTGGTCTTCTGGTCGGTCTACAGTCTGACCTCCTGGTCTCCTGGTCGGTCTACAGTCTGACCTCCTGGTCTCCTGGTCGGTCTACAGTCTGACCTCCTGGTCTTCTGGTCGGTCTACAGTCTATCCTGAGTGATGCAGACTGCTTTCCTTTCTGCTGCTCGCATGAAAAGTTCTGACAGTTGGATCTGATGATTTTTGTTGCATGTTTAATGATACCGGTTTTTTTTTCTTGATTTTTTCGGTGAGAAAGTTGTACCAGGATATAAGGTGAATGGTATTAAAGTATGGATATCTTTCTCTGCGTCTTGGAAACTTAATGTTGTTGGAGGAAGCAGCCTTTGAACACAAAGAGTCAATCATCAGGAGTGCGTCCATGCGGAGGTCAGCCGGTCTGACGTGTCTGACGTGTGCAGTACACAGAGAAGCACTTTCAGAAAAAAAATATATTGTTGACATTTCCGTATTTGTGTGTTTGTGTTGAGTCGAGTCTTTACGTGCGCAGATGACTGACCTGTGCAAAGGGCGTGAGCGACATCACTGACCTTTTCCTGACAACATCTCAGCGTCCGCCTGACAAGGTCAAACTCCCGTTCCTTTACTCTGCACGACATGCGTTCAGATTCTTAAACATGTTGGAGCTCCTGGACGCTCTGTTCTTCATCCTCAGCCTCTGTTCTGCACTTCTTCCTCTGTGAAGTCCCACCTCTTCATGAACTCATCAGATCAGGGGCGCGTCTCAAGGGTGACGATGTACTAGATTAAAACGCTCATTGATGCCAGTAAGTGGTGTGTCTTTATCAGCACTGATTGTTTTACTCTGAATATCAAATTAAGAATCTGTAGTTTAGGTAGACTCTTTCAAAGAGTGCCTCTTATCTCATCTACTTCTGTAGAAGAGTAAATGCTCTTGAACTATCAGACAGAGACTATGGCATGTGAATCGAGGGTCAGTTTATTTCTCTTGGAGCAGTTCTTTTATAGCATCCCAATCATCCCGTTATGGGCAATCATCACACTGGGCAGTTACAACATGTGTGCTATATAAAGACCATTTCCTAGAAGTTTCTTCACAAACAATAAAAGATCAACACATCATTACTTCCATAGTCATCAATATCCATCAATCAATATACAGTAAGGGCGAAAAACCTGGACCTGCTCCATCACCAGGAAAATTCCCCTACGACCCCCAGAAAAGATATAATTATCTTTAGGGCGATCACTCAAGGTTTATATTGATTTGCACAGATACATATAACAATGATTAACCACTTAATTAAAATGCATATAATGAATCAAACCATTTTTAAGCTTTTGTATGCACCCCAGCTGATTATCTCTAATTGTGTCTTTATCAGCTCCGATTCTTTTACTCTGAATATCAAATTAAAAATCTGTAGTTTAAGTAGAATCGTTCCTCTTATCTCATCTACTTACACCCCAGCTGATTATTTCTCATTGTGGCTTTTCATCTCCTCCAGATGGAGACTAGGAAGCGCCTGGCGAAGATCGTGTTGGTGTTCGTCGGCCTGTTCGCCCTCTGCTGGTTCCCCAACCACGTGCTCTACATGTATCGCTCCTTCCACTACCACCAGATGGACCTGTCGCTGGCTCACCTCGTCATCACCCTGCTGGCCAGAGTCCTCAGCTTCTCCTCATCCTGCGTCAACCCCTTCGCCCTCTACCTGCTGAGCGAGAGCTTCCGACGGCACTTCAACAGGTCGGAGCTCTTATCCCCCCCAAAAAATACCTTGTGGATTCTGCCGTACTTAAGTTATGACGCCCAAAATCATACAGGAAATACATAGATCCAAAGTTTTTAAGTGAAATAGCTATTAGATTAAAAATGGAAGAAGGAGGAACACAAAACTTTAAAAAAGTTGAAATGTGGGAAAAAAGCAAGAATACAAATATTGGAGAAAACAGTCAGAGTCAGGAAGACAAAAAGAGTGAAGAAGGGAAATTAATGGGAATGAACCCTGACAAAATACTGGAACAGGAGGTACTTGGTACAAGGACAAACTGTCAGAGGGAGAAAGGGGGGAACACAAAGACTGAATACACAGGGAAGTCCAACCGGCACAGATGAGAAGAAATTCTAGCAAAGGGTAGTTTGAGAAATGTTTTTCTGTTGAAAAATGGAGAGAGGTTAGAACACAGAAAGGTTTACAGACCCATGCAGAGCTGGATAAACACTGAAGCTTCAGAGTCCACCACATGGTGACCTGTGTGAGCATGGACTCTAGAGAGGAGGGGGGGAGGGGCAAAACGGATAAGATCAAATCAGCTGAATGCAGATTGACACGGAGACTTCTTCTCTGACAGGTAGCAGCTCTGTGTTGCAGGTTGTCTGTGAAGAGAACATAGGATGTTGCCTTACTCTGATCAAAACCTTCAAGGAGGCTTAAATGTATAGAGTGGTACGAATTAATTCAGGGACAGTGTGGACTACAAAATGAAGTAATAATGGCCTTAGTAATCTTAAGTCTTCTTCTCTTGGTTCCTATTTCCACCAAACATCCTGCAGCTTATCATTCTCCACTTCAGAATGATGGAAACCCGTCACACCTCATTCCACACAATCCTTCCAAAGGTCTGACAGTCACACTGAGCACCATCTCCTCAGGATAACATCATGCTTCCAATCTGGGTGAGATTTGGTCGTCAATTCCTCACACCTCAGGAGCATTAAAGAAAATTGGAAAAATAAGTTTTGCCTTCAGGCAACAATTATAAGACGGCCGTAGTAGAGGTGGTGAGGAATCATTCTCCTGTCTTTGGATTTATTTCTCATTAATCAAAAGAAGTCACAACTGAACTGTTTCACACCGGTGAACCTTTAAATGTTGCACTCATTGAGTTACTAACCGACTTTTATTTCCCATGTTGTCCTTCTTGAAGCATTTTTCAGTGAAACCTCAATAAAAGACATGTTTCTCTGAAAGCAGAATATGTCCTTGCAGGTCAGGTAGTGTTGGAGTACTCGATCCGACCTTGTTCTCCCTCATTAAGTCTGCATTAATGTGATCTTATAACCATATCACACATGTCCAGTAAAGAAGGCACACACTCTGACAGCCGTGTGTGTACAAGTCAGACCACCACAGCAGCTACAATCTACACATCTGTCAGACCACCACAGCAGCTACAATCTACACATCTGTCAGACCACCACAGCAGCTACAATCTACACATCTGTCAGACCACCACAGCAGCTACAATCTACACATCTGTCAGACCACCACAGCAGCTACAATCTACACATCTGTCAGACCACCACAGCAGCTACAATCTACACATCTGTCAGACCACCACAGCAGCTACAATCTACACATCTGTCAGACCACCACAGCAGCTACAATCTACACATCTGTCAGACCACCACAGCAACTACAATCTACACATCTGTCAGACCACCACAGCAACCACAATCTACACATCCGTCAGACCAAAAAAAACCCAACTCCTTTTAATGACACCTCATAACAGCCAATAATAGCCAATGAGAGCCTGAGTTGAAAGGAAAATGGAGTTGAAAGCCGCCTCCCCCTGTTCTGATGGCCAATCACACCAGACTGTACGGATGACTGACGTTTCTTGTAGCCAATAAAATTCTCCAAACATGGATCTGCTGCTTCCATCAATACTTCAGGATGATTTCCTAATGTTCACACTAAGGAGAGTTAAAATATGCAGGTTGTATACAACGTGTCTCCTTCCTGGAGTCTACTGTGGCCTCGTTGATTACCAAAAACAACCATCTGGTGAAAAATGAAGGCTTGGCCCGGATATTGTCCATCGTTTATCTAAATATTGCTTGGCTTCACTAGAAGCCCCTAAGCTTTTTGGCTGTGTCCCCGGAGCCTGAATCATCACAAGACAATAAACCCAGGCTTTCTGTGAGTGATTTATTTTACAATGAAGATCCTTTATAGCTTCTGTGATTTCAACTTCCCTCTCAACTGCAATAAACAGTTCTCCTTAGTCAATTATCTGCATTACTGACTTTCTTCATCTACACATGCAAAAATAATTGTTTTTCCCTGCTCGCTCTCTAACCCTCACGTGCACTAGCCCACACTCAAAGCATGAGCGAAGGTCCGCTTCTGGACCAACGGCGCTTGTGCATGTAAGTGAGGGGCGTGGCTTCTGAGGGAGCACAGAGGGGAGGGGGTGCAGACGTAGCACTGAGGGAATGCTACTTTCAAAATCATGCTAGCTTTCAAAAATTACCAACCCTGCCTTTAAGTACTGAAGTGATGGCATGAATATTACTGTGATTGATCATGAAGCCTGATGTATCAGTGAAATATAGAAACTGCACTTAAGACTCTTGGTCCGCAATGCCGTGTAAAAAGCAGACACAATAGATCAGCGTCATTAACACACAGACCACTGCTATAAAAACATCTGTCTCCTCCCATCGCTGCATTATAATTAACTCATGGAAACATCTCCGTTAGATTGTTTACAGCATGTGGAGACGCAGCTTATTGTATCAGAATCAGAACACTTAAACATTCAAGGGATTTGACTCAGTGTATTGGTGCAAAACAAATAGACCGGGAACTTCAAAAGAATAAGATACAAATGTAAAAATATAAAAACAACATGTGCAAAAGGTGCAGCGGAGGAGTTTTGCAGTTGTGCAGGTATGTGCCTGATTAACAGTGCAAACAATCACCATGTATAATTTTCAGAGATAATATCCAAGTCGATTGTGCGTTTATGTAATGCATACAATCTGTTTTATCCTTCACATTACTGTAATTTTCTCTGGGGGTCGGGGGCCATTATAATGTGGCAATGTGACTTCCAAAACGTCACTTAAGAAGACAGTGAACATCCAAGGGAATTAGATATCTGTTTCCCTCTTCATTCTCAGGCGGTCATGGTTGTCTAAACCTAAACTCATGTACAGCAGTTGTGGCATCATCTGGCTTAAACTGTTCACATTGCCTCCCTGTGCATCGTGATTAGCTAGATGAGCTGGATGAGCTGGATGGGCTCAGGAAACTTTGGCTGGGTGGCAGGGGCAGATCCAGGATTCTAGGCGCCCTTGAAAGCTGATTGGCCACCCAGGTGCCACCCCAAAATCCTAAATCTACTATTTCAACCGCCAGCAGCTTTCTTTGATTTACATTTTTAACCAGCTAACATGCAGGACTAGTTATGACCCAACACCTTTGGAATCCAAGCTTTGCAGGACATACTGTATGTGTTACTTGTTGCTGAAGCTTCGTATGCTCAGTTTCTAATTTTTTCTTCCTCCTCAGTCAGCTGCGATGTGGTCAGGGTCCCCGGCCAGAGCGCCAAGCCAGCTACCTGCACAGCACCTCCCACATCCGCCTCACCTCTATCAAGAAGAACATGCCCACCGCCGCCATCGCCACTACAGCAGCCAACGGAAACTCCAGCAGGCAGGAAGTGGCTCTGTGACCTGGGGCGGTGCGAGTCCCTGGTTTTGAGCATAATATCATCCCAGCAGTCCTGCAAACACAGGACTCCAGGATCTTTGAAGCCAGTGGAGGAGGTACTTTGAGGTATGCCAGAAAGTGGGTTTAAGGGTAGAAAGGACTCAAAAGGCCTTTTACTGGTTGGATGATTGTACCAGTTGTGTTTGTCAATGTGGACTTGATCATCTACATCCTCAACTTGGCAAAAAAAACAAGTGCCTCTTGGAAACACAATGAGGGATCGGCTAAACCCCATGCTGAAAGAACTTCACATTTCTCTCAGGCAACTCTTCTCGAAATCTCAGGCTGATAAAGTGGACAGCCTCAGTCACAGCATGGATACCACACTAGCATGTCTGCCGTGGAAGCTTGTTTCTCTGTGTAAAGTTGTTGGTGTGCTCATCGTCGAGTGTTTCTGAAAAGCCATCGACCTGATGACTCTGCATAGATTCAGAGAGAGGGGGCGCCTTTTTGTCTGCTGCTTCTTGACGCAGAGCAACATCTGCAGAGACAAGAGTGCTTTGTCACGGTATTCAAGGACATCGTGGATAATGCTTGGGACCATTTCACGATTGAACCCCCCCTCAGTTTCAGGATGGTCTCTCTCTGAATCCCTGCTACGACTGCTATTTTTAAAGATAAATGGAATGCATTTGAAACAGTTAAAAAAAAACTACCCGAAAGCCTTGCAAACCAAAATATCACGCTGTGTGGAGAAACAAAATCCTCTTGGTAAATGTCTGATTTATGGTTTCTGTTCCTCTGTGTATCCACCAAAAAAAAACTAATAGATAGATTCTTGCAGAAGGTGCTGCTGTAGCTTTGAGGGGTCTGTTGCTCACGGAAGCATGTGCAAAACGGATAATGTATTCCACAAACTTACTTGAAGTGTTGAATTGATTTGGTGATTTGAGGTTTTTTGGACCTATGGAGCTGATTTTGCTTCAAACCTGGATATTTAAGCACGTTCACAGAGGGAGTTTTGTGTCTTTTCATATATTATTTCAAGGCACTTGTGCAGGATGGCGCTCTTGTGAGGCATTCTTTTTTATCAACCTTAGTTCTTGTACACTGTAAGCAGTTCACTGGAGCAAACCGCAGCTGTGGAACCACTGTTTTCCTAATGCAAGCAAACGTAGGGAATCTTCCTATCAATTAACTTTACTACATCAAGAGCCAAACCTAAAAACCTTGGATAGTTTTAAACATGACGGCTCAGACCATTTATGGATGGGACAATGGATGTAGTCAAAAACAGGGGAACAAGAGAGAATGCTTTTCAGGCGCCAACATGCCAAAAAAAAGTTGTCCTGCTCTTTGCTCTTGATATATTTGTCTGAATGTGGAGAGACGCTATCTGCGCTCTCATGCTGACGGAGCTCAGTTTTATAAACATAAAGGTAATGAGCTCGGAGGCGAGGGGAAACTTTTCAAGTTGATTGTGAGGTCATACTTAAAGAATGTGATATGAGTTCCCATGTTTAGAACAAAGTTTTCTCCCTAAATGAAGCAAGAAAGGACAACTCGAAGACAAAATTATTGCCTTTCCCTTTTGGGGTCGCGGGGGGGGTTGGAGCCGACCCAAGCTTTAACAGAGCTAAAGGTGGGGTTACACCCTGGACTGTTTGCCAGTCAATCACAGCGCTGACATTTAGAGACAGACAACCAGCCACACTCACATTCACACCTACGGACAATTTAGAGTCAGCAGTTAACCTAACGAGCATGTGTTTGGACTGTGGGAGGAAGACGGAGAACCAGGAGAGAACCCACATATGCATGAGGAGAACATGCAGACTCCACACAGAGAGACTCCTGACAGACAGGGATTCAAACCAGCAACCTCCTGGCTGACCACTACACCACCATTTAATTCCCAACAAAAATGTATTTGCATGTTGGAAAGGATTATGTGGATTATGTCTCTCACTCTTTGTTTCCTTTAAGAATCGGTCACTGGTGAATCCGATGTTGCACAGAGAGGATTCTGGTGGATGCACAGAACAACAGATCACTTTTTAATGCTGAGTGTCGGTGCTTTGTGTTGCTGCTTTTGGCATGAACAGACAGGTGATGACGTGTAAACAGGTAGATGTTCTGTACTTTTTCCAAACAATGCCATGTACTTTTTTTTATACGTTTTGATTTGTCCGTTTTCTTCTTGAAAAATGTTTGATGTGTTTTTGAGTGCCGGGCATGTTGCACATTGTGCTGTCAAGAAATGATGCTTGAATCTCATAAACATACGTGATAAATGTTTCCACACGAGCACACAAACGCTCATCACGTCCTCGACTTACAGCAGTTTTCCTGACTTGAATTGAAATAAATGTTTTTTTGTTTTAAGCAAAATGACTGGACGTGTTTTCTGGCAGCCTAACTACCGGCTGTCACTGAGCCCTTTGCTTCTCAGATACGCAATGTGGAGCTGCAATTTCAGTCAGGTGGCTCTCAGAGTGAATGCTCCTGTCAGGGGAGGGTAATATGCACATAAAAAAAGAGTTCTGGATTGATGGGTGGCCACACATCGAGGCTCCCGTCACGTCATTAACTACGAGGAAATTGAATATCAAAAAGCCTTTTTTTATCCCAAACTCATTAAAAGTAATGACGGCGGTTCAGTGATTCACTCAGACTCTTCCAAATGATTCAACCAACCTGTGAGAGACCTCCTGGTCACTCTGATGGTTTCTGCACCCGCTCTGCTTCACTCGGGTCTCAAATCTACGGGGATGGCTGAGTCCTTGACTTAAACCCAGCAGGAGCAGCACAGTGTTAAAGCAGTTATTAAAGGATAAGTGAAAGAGGAAGGCAGAGGAGAGGGATTCCACTATTGCCAGTACTGATGGCTGATTTCAGCACTAGTTTGTAGGGCGGGGAGTACCGGCTGACTTTAAACAGTCAAACTGGATTTGGAAATCCAATCGAAGCTTAGATAAACTGTGATGAATCAGTAACTCATCTTAACGTTAAAGGAAGAATGTGCAGCATGTTCCACATAAATAAATCATAAAGTCTGTCCTGTGTAAATGTGTCTCTGAGTCATGACTGTCTACAATGAGGGAGAAGCTCGAGTCCCGCTGGCTGTGTTGTTGTCAGAGCCGTGTTTACATGGACGGGACAGCCGGCTCCTCCCCTTGTGTATAAAAGCTGTTTTAGTCAAGAACTAGAGAGAAGAAGAAGAACATACTCACTGATTATTTGGATGTTAGTAAGAGTTTTTAGATCACGCTCATTCTGTGTCAGTTTACATGAAATGTGAAGCTACGAGCTAACTAAAGAGCGCTAACATTAGCATGCTAACACAACAATGTGAAGCTACGAGCTAACTAAAGAGCGCTAACATTAGCATGCTAACACAACAATGTGAAGCTACGAGCTAACTAAAGAGCGCTAACATTAGCATGCTAACACAACAATGTGAAGCTACGAGCTAACTAAAGAGTGCTAACATTAGCATGCTAACACAACAATGTGAAGCTTGTTATGGTTTCATGCTGGTGCTCAAGGGCGACATCTACTGGATCAAAAAGTTGCACATTCTTCCTTTAAGGATCCAAGTGAATTGGTCCGCGGAGGCCTGGATGGTTACAAACTACTACTACAACGAACCAGTCGATTGCTCCTGCTTCCTGTCCTGTACACTGTGTTGAGAGGATGTTGAGAGGGTTTGTAGACGAGAGAGCCTTCCCTTAAACAAATGCAAACATTGAAACTTCATGTTCAAATCTTTTCTTAGTTAATCAAAACCCAGTCCTGTGAGATATTTCTGTCTGAATGCACGTTATTAAAATGGAACAGGCAATAAACATGATCTAATCGGATCATCTGGGCGTAAAATTAGCTTAGTCCTTATTATGCTTAAAATGACGATTCACTATCTGATAATGGCCGCCTCCCCGTGCATCCAATCAAACAAATTTATCTAACTGTAGCCATGACCACGATAATGAGAAACCACAGCCGGTGTTTAAGTCTGGAATATTTTACTTCTCTGGTTCTCCTTTAAACATTTCCTGATGTGTTTCTCTCTCTCTCGTCTTTCCTGCATATGATCCAAACTTACAGACTTCCTATAGTCAAACATGTGACCTTCATGTGACCCAGAGGATGACAGTGACAGCTTTCTGACTGTCAGAGCACTGAAACATCAAATGTTTGTCCAGTTCTGCCACATGGGTCATGTTTTCTTTTCCCACTAAATTATTCACCATTTTCTGTTTTGTTTTGTGTAGCTCTCACCTTCCTGCCCTCATGTGTCCATCACCAGTGTTATTGTCTGTAACAGTGCTTTCCAGCTTTGTCTCATGGTCTCTCTCTCTTAAAGCTCCAATCAGTGAGATGTGTAGAGAGTGAGATGATAAAGGTATCTTACTATCTGATCATTAAGGAAACATGTTGAAGTGCTGGCTTCTCTGACAACAATGCAGCAGCCAGTATGTCCTCCTTCTAACTTTAGATTCTGCTCCTGAATGCTCTGGATTTGTTTGGACCAGAGAAGGTAGGCGCTTTTAAGACACGCCCCCACACGGCCGTTTTGGACGCCCCTCAGTTTGTCAGATATGAGAGCAGTTATCAGGTCAACAGGTGTTGCAGCGATGGAAGCGGGCAAGAGAAGTGGTTCAGATAGAAGTGATTGTACCCGACCTAAAAAGCCTCTGCATGTTTCTAATAAGCTCCACGAGCAGAAACGTGCTCAAACTAGGATCAATATTGGAGATGCTTTTGAAAAATGGAGAGAGGTTAGAACACAGAAAGGTTTACAGACCCATGCAGAGCTGGATAAACACTGAAGCTTCAGTGTCCACCACATGGTGACCTGAGTGAGCATGGACTCTAGAGAGGAGGGGGGGGGGGGGGGGGAGACAGCTCTCTATGATGTTTTAGACTGCAGTACCCATTTTAACCACTACGATAATAATGACAATAAAACACTCAGCTGTCGGCCTCACTACCCCTTTGGCGATGGATTCCATCTTGACGGCTTCATTTATTTTAAACAGGAGATCTTCTTACTTAGTCCTGTCCCCCCTCAGAGACCGTCAGTCGGATAAATGAGAAACCCTTTGTAGATTCAGACAGGAGCCAGTAATCCCTGAACAAATAAGATTAAGAAAATCAGTGTCAGACCAAACTATCCATCCAATCACAGAGACCGGTGTGTTAAAGGAAAGGTAAACTTTCTATGATGTGTTAGTACAGGAGAGGACCGGGACTGGGACCAGGACCAGAAGTGCAATTAACACATTAAAGACTTTAATTAGCAGGGATTAAAGGAGCTGAAGTTCAGTTGATCTCCCAGGATCTGAGTGAGAGTTTGACTTTTATCTTCGTAGGTTGAGGAGAGAGAGAGGACTGAAGATAAAGACTCAGACTGTGCAGAGAGGGGGAGGGGGAGGGGAGCTCTCAGAGGAAAGTCTAAACCTTGAAGTTATTCTCATTTAATTTATTCTATACAATTAAAAGGATCTGTTTCAAGAGACAGAAGACAACGATGTACTGTTCTAAGTAGTGTTGTAGTCAAGACCAAACTAACCGAGACCAGAGTGCTCCGAGACTGAGACAAGACCGAGACATTTAGGGATCGAGACCGAGTCAAGACCAAGACATTTAGGGATCGAGACCGAGACAAGACCAAGACATTTAGGGATCGAGACCGAGACAAGACCAAGACATTTAGGGATCGAGACCGAGTCAAGACCAAGACATTTAGGGATCGAGACCGAGTCAAGACCAAGACATTTAGGGATCGAGACCGAGACAAGACCAAGACATTTAGGGATCGAGACCGAGTCAAGACCAAGACATTTAGGGATCGAGACCGAGACAAGACCAAGACATTAAGGGATCGAGACCGAGACAAGACCAACACCAAGATCATAAATATCACAGAAAAATCATCTTTGCGTTTAGGGGGCGTGTCCCTCACTTACACCGGGATAAAAAACAAACTACAAATGAATTGAAGTTATTAGTTCTTTTAGAAAGAGGCGTTTTCCTTCTAATCTCAGTGATGACGTGGAAAAATAGACGATCAGTGGTGGTCTTGACCAGTCTTGATTTAAAAGGATCCATCCAGTCTGAGACCGAGACAAGACCGAGTGAAAATTCTTTAGATTCCGAGTCAGGACCTTCAAAAAGTGGTCTCGAGACCGGTCTTGGTCGAAGTGTATTTTACAGAATATGTGACCTTTGATGCTTTTTTCCACTCTCTAAGTCAAAAACACTTCCTCTTCCTGTAATGTTTATTTCACAGCTTACAGTTAAACTGAATTTGTTGTGTTGTCCTGAAGCGTTTAAACTGTTAACTGATGCCATTTAAAGCATCTGGGCGCAGTAATCCATACCTTAGAGTTATGTATTGATCTGTCTTAAACTAAATGTTCACTGTTGGTGTGACTGAGCTTTGATTGTAAACAGCATGTCATCACAGATTATGTCAAAGTTTGTCACGACTGTTCAGAATCAGAATCAGAAATACTTTATTAATCCCAGGGGGAAATGTGTTTGCTACAGTTGCTCATAACACCAAAAATCAGCAGGAAGTAAAGATAAGTTCACAATATAAAATAAAACAAAAATAGTAATAACAATATAATAAGCATGAGTACCAAGTGAAAGCAATAATAAAGTAATATAAGTAACAAGCTATGTTCAAGCGCAGGTAATTGAAAATATAAACAATATTTAGATATATGAATATACACTGACAACAGTGTAGATATTGCACGGTTCATGTATAGATATTGTCCAGTTTTCAACAGATTGCACAGATTCAACTGTAAAAGTCCACAGGTTCTTCCTGAAGTCCTTTCCTTTGTTGTAAATGGTTAAGTTGTAGAACATTTTTCACCTTTTAGGACAGCTCGCATTCAAACCTTCAGCTGCCGAAGTGAGACGCCACCGCAGTAATGGCGGCTCGTCAAATTGTGTTTTTTTTGCCAGATTGTCAGCCGCACAAAGATTCCTCTGTGCACTGTGTTTGCAGCCTCACAGTAGTTTCATGTATGAAGCAGAAGAAGATGAAGTCAGCCTTAAAAATGCTTTGGATGTCAGTAACATGCATATATAATGAATCAAACTCTATCTCATGAGCAGATTGATGAAAAATACAAAGAGGAGGTTTGCAGAAACTCGAAATAAGATTTAATTGAACAAAAAGGCTAAAAACAAAACTTACTTCAAACCAAAAACTAGATGTCAAAACACTACAGCAGAAGACGATCGACATCCAAGATAGACTCCAAAACGACAAACAATGATCTAACACAGAGGGGAAGAAACACAGAGACTAAATAGACACAGGTGAAGACAATGAGGGCGATTAAACTGGAAGGACACACACAGAGGAAGGAATGAACACAAGACAAGAAACACTGAGGACAACTACAAAATATATACATGAAACACTGAAGACACTGTTAAACTCAAGAATGAAACATCAAGATACACTAGAACATAGAGGGACACACGGATATGAAATCACAAAATAACACAGGAAACACTGAAGACTATAGGAAACACCAGGGAAGATAAATACATCTAAACTGTGAAAAACAAATCTAAACAGACCAAATCATAAGCAGCCATTGTTCACGGCTGTGTAAATTAACGCTCACAGCAACAACAGTTTCCTGTTCCTCCTGGGGTATCCTGAGGGGATCCCAGACCAGATAAAATACATAATCCCTCCATGCTGGAAATGCTGTCTCAGTCTAACTTTCAGTCAACCTAACGACAGGCTGAGAGCTGGAGCTGAGGCGGGTTTTAAACCTCCTGACAAACCGTTACACCGCGCCCACCTGTCAATCAGGTCAGCTACACGCCTTATTGTGAATAACTCTTATCCTTCATCAAATCAAAACTGATGAGTCATCAAAACATTCACCCCCCGTACAGTGTGTGTCCATCGAGACATGAGCTAATCACACCTATTTGGTTTTTTGAACCAGGCTGTAAACATGTTAATCTCTGCTGTAAAAACAGGCTTTTTAGAATGGGTGTGTATGTGACTTCCTGTGCTTCTGCAGCCAGCCTCTAGTGGACACTCCAGGAACTGCAGGATTTTACACTTCAGCATTAGCTTCATCTTTCAGGTTGCCGCTTGGCTGTAACGTGCTCCTAACCTCCTCACTCCCTCTAAACGCTCACTGCTCTAACATGTCGTCACAGTGGAAAAACATGTTACACCAATAACATCTACAGCACTTAAAAAAGGCTGTGCAGTAAAGAACTGCAGCGCTCACATCTGAAGACAGATGTTGTGTTAGTTTGCAAATCTGTCACAACAACAAAGTGTTTGTCAGCAGCCTTTCTGTGATAATGTGTGCTCAAATGCGGACGAGCTATTAGCAAAGGCATTCATTAGAGGAAGTGCTGCTCGCCGCTCAGATCACACACACATAATGGAACAGAGTCAGTTTACTTTGTTACTGGACGGGCTGGTGTTGTCTTTCGTTTAGAGAGTAATGATGCTCCTCTCTGTTCACCAGCTGCTCTCTCTGCCGAGCTGCTGTTGTACAGTTTGTCTCAGTGTGCAGGTGAGATACTGGGGACGTTTAAAGCATACATAACAGGAAAACAGCATCAAAACATTACCACTTTTTCCACCTTCAAAAAGTTCCTCTGCTGCATTAACTCTCAAATCAAACCAACAGTTTGAGATTTTATCGCCCTGATGTTTAGCAAATCTGTGATGCAGTGGGCGATATATTTTGTGCATAATCAGGGTTTTCATGGGTCGGTAAAGAGTCTGAATTATATCGAACAAGTCTGGTAAATAATACCAGTCGAATCTGAGTTGTTTTACTTCATGGCAAAAGACAGGAGGAGTCGGAAGTTCATCAAAGAAAACAAATAAATTGTGAGAGAGAGACCCGAGTACACCAGGTCCAAGTGCAGCTGATCCTGCTGATGAGCCTCCAGCCAGGACACACCTCCTGCAGTAAACTCACCGACAGACAAACAGCAGGAAGTCAAAGAGCAACAATGGAAATCTGCTGCAGATGAGATGGATATGTGCTGGAGCACATACTCCCTCCATCTGCTTCGTAGGAGGAGTGACTGAGCTACATGTGAGTCCAACTTCATCCTCAGAAACGATGGATTAAAAAAGCAGCGCTGCTCACAATCAGATGTTTTTTTAAATTTTTTAAATTTGTACATTTTATTTAATTCAAACTAACAATAAAGTTAAGAAAAACAAACAAACATAAAATCTCAAATTTTGAATGAAAAGGAGCAGAAAGAAGACTTCTAATCTTACATCTGCCCCTCTTTCACAAAGCACTCATTAAAACAAACATAACACTTCATTCAAAAACAATTCAAATTAAAATAAATTGGCCGCAGGCAAACACAGCCACTGTCAGCCCCATCGTAGGTCCTCCTTAACAATTCATTTTACACCGTACAAAGCATATTACAATACATTTTTGTTATGGTTCGTAATGGTTGATTTGATCAAGTATATATCTGAGACAAACCCCCTTTAATAATCACCGGAGTGAAGCAGAATAAAAACATGTGAAGTTGGTGTAACATCTAGATGCGGTCACTTCCATCTCAGGGTTGTCACGATCAGAGGCGCTGCTTGTCAACAGGAAAAGGCAGGGCTCGACCAGTAGGGGGCCCCAAAGCCGCGGCCTAAAATATGCAATATTTGCAATAACAGTACGAAACCTCCCTTACCCAGACCTTCCACCAGAAACGTGTGCATTACGTTTCCACAAAAGAATCCGATGCTGCAGTATTTTATCACATGCCATGATGCGTATTGATGCCAGAACTCCACATGTGGAAGAAAAGGGTGAAGACTTGAACACTGACACCCAGAAAGAAAATATTCTTCATTTGGCCGTCGTCAATGAAAAGCCTTCAGATTCCTCTCACACTGGAAAGCAAAGCTGCTGGACAGCTGGAGCGCTGAGTCAAAGGAATTCCTGCGATAAATTTTACAGATTCACTCGCTAGAACGTGAGATAAAATGATGTACAGTATGTGGTATAGAAACCTTATAAACACATCAACAAACACACATGAGGTCGTTGTTATGAACCGTCAAAAATGAGTGTTTTATTCTGAAAATAAACCGGATGTTTTAATGTTGTTTTGGTGTCTGACTTCCTGTCCCGCTCGATCTGCTCTGTGGTGAATTGATGCTCCTTATCTGGTGGAATTTAGGTTTTAGGGGCCCATCTGACAGAAACTCATTCCGGTTGCCCCACTGAACGTTGGTACGAGGGCTCCTTGGTTGACTATTTTTCATTTGTCAGATCGGACTCTGACTGGCACCCCAGATTAATCAATCTCTTCTTCTTCATTCTTCTTAAAAACCAAGTTATCCTGTACGCTTGGGGACAGTTTCCAGGATTGGCTCCTTAAAAAAAAAAATATCAAGAGTGACTTTCCCCCGACTACACCAACTGATTCCATTGATTGAACGTTACGCGTGGCTGCTTCTCCAAGCCCTCAAGGTTGGGCAGGCAGATAAGAGGGCTACACAAAGACATAAGTGAAATACATTAAAGCAAAAGATTTGAGGTGGGGGGAAAAAGCCTCGAGTACGAAGCAATCTGAAAAATCTGGCTCCTTGAGCTCTCGTCTATTGAAGCGAAGCGATGTCTGTGGGCGGCAAACCATTTCCTGTTTCAGATTCAAGAGCGATAAGACCCGTCAGCTGTGTTTCACTGATGCTCGAATGAGGCTTATAAGAATCACTGGGTCGAAGACGATGCTCATTACCTGTTAGAAGAAAATCGTATTGATCTGTCCACAGCCACAATGTGAGGAATAATGAGATTAAAACCAGCTTCACCCCACTCAGCCCCCAGCTGCATGATAACTCTGTCTGTGTCTTTCCCTTTTTATCTTTCTGAAGATTTCTCTATTTTTAAACTATTTTTGGACATTTCTGAATTTGTTTGAAATAGCTGAATGGAGTCAGGGAAGGTGGGGAGAAAGGGCACAGTGTCGAGCACAAGCTGCTGCAGGAAGGACTCAGCCTGAGTTTATGAGCAGGATGTCTGCGTAGTACAGGAGGTAGCCCATCACCTCATGGGGGAACAGAGCTGATGAAGTTCCAGCTCTCTTAAAGGAACAATGATCAACATGTGCCTCATAAATAAATCATAAAGTCTGTCCTGTGTAAATGTGTCTCTGAGTCCTGACTGTCTACAATGAGGGAGAAGCTCGAGTCCCGCTGGCTGTGTTGTTGTCAGAGCTGTGTTTACATGGACGGGACGGCCGGCTCCTCCCCTTGTGTATAAAAGCTGTTTTAGTCAAGAACTAGAGAGAAGAAGAAGAACATACTCACTGATTATTTGGATGTTAGTAAGAGTTTTTAGATCACGCTCATTCTGTGTCAGTTTACATGAAATGTGAAGCTACGAGCTAACTAAAGAGCGCTAACATTAGCATGCTAACACAACAATGTGAAGCTACGAGCTAACTAAAGAGGGCTAACATTAGCATGCTAACCAACAATGTGAAGCTACGAGCTAACTAAAGAGCGCTAACATTAGCATGCTAACACAACAATGTGAAGCTACGAGCTAACTAAAGAGCGCTAACATTAGCATGCTAACACAACAATGTGACGCTACGAGCTAACTAAAGAGCGCTAACATTAGCATGCTAACACAACAATGTGAAGCTACGAGCTAACTAAAGAGCGCTAACATTAGCATGCTAACACAACAATGTGAAGCTAAGAGCTAACTAAAGAGCGCTAACATTAGCATGCTAACACAACAATGCAGGACACAGCTGATGTGAAGCTACAAGCTAACTAAAGAGCGTTAAAATGGTAGCTTGCGCTAAATGGTGTTTAATTATGGTGAGTTCCAATTCATAACTCCGTCATGTAAATGTGAGTGGTGCGGGGTTGGAGGTGTGTCTCTGGAGGAGGGTGGAGGCTTCAGTATCTAGGAGGCGTGGCCTAACAGCAGTTTGTTTTGGTTTCATGCTGGAGCTCAAGGGCGACATGTACTGGATCAAAAAGTTTCACATTCTTCCTTTAACCAATATCAAAAAAATGGTTTGGGAGATTAAATAAAAAATATGTTTAATCACGTGTTGCAGTTCTTCTGGTTTGTTTGAAATTGTTGACCAAAAAAGGAGCGGTATGGTTTTTCCTTTGTGACCTACATTTTGTGTTTCCTGTCTTCTCATGTCAGCAGGGAGTCCGTCTCTTCCTCGTCAGCTCGGCTTTCACCGTCTTCCTCCTCCAGGCTGCTGCTGCTGTCAGAGCTCAGCGCTACATCTTGAACTTTGAGACACACGCTTTTTTTTTAAACTGTTGATTTTTATTTTATTTTAGGCAGCCGAAAAGTTGCATCTTCAATAACTCCAGAATACAGTATAATTTTTAAAATGCCAATGATGATGGGATGTCAACACAGTCCGTCTTTTTAATTACCAAATAAAATGCCATCTGTGTAAAAAGCAGAGGAGCCAAAACCCCTCAGGAGAGACTTTATTCAAATATGTTCTTCCAGAAGATTTGTTGTGTAACATACAGCAATAGCTTCAAGGTTTGAGCAGATCTGATTCGACAGCAGCAGGAAGAGAAAACGTTTTAAACTCTGACCGGAGGCGACTGACTCAAAGCTGTAATAAAATCTGTGGTTACAGTAAAAGAATAAGCCCTCTCTCTATGAGCTGATTGATCTTCAGAAATCTTTTGAAGTCAGAACAGATCAGATTATAAAAGACGTGGAGGTGCCAACTGTGTCACTCGATTATCTGGGAACCCTTTTTGAAGCCCAGAGTTTTGTACTTTGGATTCTTTGCACAACATTTGTACGACAGAGGGAATACACAATGTTACAAATCTATCTTTGTTGACAGTAGTGAATGCAAGAAACATGTCGGTTTCAGAAAAAATGAGAAAAGTGAAAATTGTAAAATCCTGCAGTTCCTGGAATGTCCACTAGAGGCTGGCTGCAGAAGCACAGGAAGTCACATACACACCCATTCTAAAAAGCCTGTTTTTACAGCAGAGATTAACATGTTTACAGCCTGGTTCAAAAAACCAAATAGGTGTGATTAGCTCATGTCTCGATGGACACACACTGTACGGGGGGTGAATGTTTTGATGACTCATCAGTTTTGATTTGATGAAGGATAAGAGTTATTCACAATAAGGCGTGTAGCTGACCTGATTGACAGGTGGGCGCGGTGTAACGGTTTGTCAGGAGGTTTAAAACCCGCCTCAGCTCCAGCTCTCAGCCTGTCGTTAGGTTGACTGAAAGTTAGACTGAGACAGCATTTCCAGCATGGAGACCGCCATCGATGGGACTCCAGCGCCCCCTGCAGGAACAGATGGGGGACGTCACTCAGGCTTCAAACATCAAGATTTAAAGTGTATGATGGAGGCCCCTTGCATGTGAGAAGCCTGAGGAACTACAGCTTTAAGTTTCTTGTTACGTTCAGAGCAGATGAAAGAGGTTATATTACTATTGTTGCTTTTCTTGCTCACACCAACAGGAAGTCCTCGACTCAACAGCAGCGAGAATTGCTATTCTTTTTGTAAAGTTACAACTAAGACAAACCGATGGAGAAGGAAACAGAATATAAAGTCTGATATTCAATCATCTCCACCGACCTTGGCCCCTTACGCACACACACACACACACACACACACACACACACACACACACACACACACACACACACACACACCATCCACTTCCATTTCACAGGACTCCCATTAGAGGGCTCTCGTTGTAATGGGGCAGTCATGAATAAATCAGCATGTCATTGAGAAAATTGCACAGATTCAGTTGAGCATGAATCTAGGGAATCATGTCATCTATTTATGTGTGTGTGTGTGTGTGTTTGCATCTCTATTTGAGTGCCTCTTGTGTTTGTCCACATGGTCGGAGGAAATCCTCAGTGCTATATTAGGATCCAGAGAATGTGTGACTCAAACTATTAGGGCTTTCACACTTGCAGAAATCTCCTGAAAAATTCAGGGGAGCTGTATATGTGAACGCAAAAAGCCAAATTTTTCGCTCAGACTCCACCATCTTTAGTCGCCCTCTGGAGGTGCCCCGACCCCAAATTGGTTGGGAACCAATGGGCTGGGTAAGAGATCAGCAACCATTGGTTTATGAATATGGCATGAAGATGAAGAACACATATTACTGCATTTCATAAAGGACATGCTAATGCTTACAACGGACTTAAGATCAGGATGCAGTTTGAATCCATTCCTTGAAATTTTATGTTTGTTTTCAAATTTCAAACTGTGGAGACTTTAGTTGTCACACTTTTTGTGTTCCTATTTTGGACCCATTGATAGTATTCTTTGGCTTAAAGTCTTTATATGTGATGTTTCACACTTAAATATATAAATCAAGTATCTCCTCTGAAAATAACTCTGTGAGTCATGACTGTCTACAATGGGTGTAACACTCGAGTCCCACTGTCTGTGATGTTTTCAGAGTTTTCAGAGTCCTATCTTCACTTTGTTTACATCGCCCGGACGGCCGGCTGACTCCTCCCCTCGTGTATAAAAGTTGTTTAATTGAGGGACTAGAGAAAAGAAGAATAACATACTGTACTCACTGCTTAACTGTGTTTCTAGATCACGCTCATTTCAGGTAAATTTACATGCAGTGTGAAGATACGAGCATAATAAAGATCGCTAGCATTAGCATGCTAACACAACAATGCAGCGTGAGTTGTTTTGGTTTCATGCTGGTGCTCAAGGGCAACATCTGCTGGATCAAAAAATCACATATAAAGCCTTAAAATCCATCAATGACATACAACAAAAGATAAAAAATGAAAGACAGAAACTAAATGATTAAAAGACACTGTTGCGTCACATGTCTTTGTTGAACTTCTATTGTTTTGAAGTCGGGTTTAATTTATAAAAGGAAACAAAGACTATCTTGAATGTTTGTACAAGTCAAAAAACCAGAGAAACAAAAGAATTGGAAAATACACACAGATTGACAAAAACCTTTGAAAAAGTTATCTTCATTTCAATAATCGAGGGAAACGCTGGATGTACACACATCTGTTCTTCTGTTACGGCCCCCTGTGGAGTTTTTGCTGCAGTGTCAAACAGGGACATTCAGAGGGGCAAAAAAAATCAAAGAAACTACGCCCGAAGACAGAACGGAGGATCGGTTTATTCTGTCCTCATTATGCACAAGCTCAGTCTGGAAGCAGGACTGTCTGCAGAGTTTTAACAGCCACACCGGTGTGTCAGCGACTGCTGTTGTTTTTCTCTGCAGGTTTTTAACCGAATCTTTTGTTTGGTTTAATGAGCAAACAAAGGCCAGTCGTTCCTGCTCGTTTATCTGACTAAACCACACACTGGCCTTTTCAGCCTGCCTAATTAAACTGATTAAGAGTCAAGAAGTCCTAATTGCACTGACAGAGGATGTCACAGCAGTGTGTGTGTGTGTGTGTATGGGTGGGCAGGCGGGCGATGTAAGACTCTCTGTGGTGTCAATGACAATTTGTCTGGCCCTCTTTGAGAAGGCGTTAAAGGATAATGCAACACCAGCAAGGGTCCGCACCTCATGTTCCTCCTGGGTCAGTCCTCTTTGTTTATGTGTGTGTGTGTGTGTGTGTGTGTGTTCTTGTAATTATGACAGTAATGGGACACTGCTCTGTTTGAACAATCACATAATGGGGACCACTGACAGGAAATTGTCACCAAAGGGAGACGCTTTCAAATTAATGCAGGAGGCATTCTGTGTGTCTGATATTAGGCCTCTGATCATGAGGCACATTTATCCGCTCTGTAAACTTGTGTATATTGGGGCGTCGATGGCCTAGCGGTGGCCTAGGGGCTGGAGTCGTCAGGTCTGACCTTGTCCTTTTGCTGCAGATCATCCTGCACTCTCTGCTCCCGACGTTTCCTGTCTCTCTTATGCTGTCCTATCTAATGAAGGCAAATACGCAAAATAAAACATTAAAGAGGACATATGATCCCCCTCCTCCACCTTTTCAAACAGTCCCCTCCTCCACCTTTTCAAACAGTCCCCTCCTCCACCTTTTCAAACAGTCCTCTCCTCCACCTTTTCAAACAGTCCCCCTCCTCCACCTTTTCAAACAGTCCCCTCCTCCACCTTTTCAAACAATCCCCCCCCTCCACCTTTTCAAACAGTCCCCTCCTCCACCTTTTCAAACAGTCCTCTCCTCCACCTTTTCAAACAGTCCCCTCCTCCACCTTTTCAAACAGTCCCCTCCTCCACCTTTTCAAACAGTCCTCTCCTCCACCTTTTCTAACAGTCCCCTCCTCCACCTTTTCAAACAGTCCTCTCCTCCACCTTTTCAAACAGTCCCCTCCTCCACCTTTTCTAACAGTCCCCTCCACCTTTTCAAACAGTCCCCTCCTCCACCTTTTCAAACAGTCCCCTCCTCCACCTTTTCTAACAGTCCCCTCCTCCACCTTTTCAAACAGTCCCCTCCTCCACCTTTTCAAACAGTCCCCCTCCTCCACCTTTTCAAACAGTCCCCTCCTCCACCTTTTCAAACAGTCCCCTCCTCCACCTTTTCAAACAGTCCCCCTCCTCCACCTTTTCTAACAGTCCTCTCCTCCACCTTTTCAAACAGTCCCCTCCTCCACCTTTTCAAACAGTCCCCTCCTCCACCTTTTCAAACAGTCCTCTCCTCCACCTTTTCTAACAGTCCCCTCCTCCACCTTTTCAAACAGTCCTCTCCTCCACCTTTTCAAACAGTCCCCTCCTCCACCTTTTCTAACAGTCCCCTCCACCTTTTCAAACAGTCCCCTCCTCCACCTTTTCAAACAGTCCCCTCCTCCACCTTTTCAAACAGTCCCCCTGTGGTCTAAGTGAAACATCTGTGCTTTGGTCAAAATATAACATGAATCAAGCACCAGAGGAGGTTTGTGACCCTGCATAAACCAGCTCTCTCAGAACGCTCCGTTTTGGTGTGTGTGTCTCTTTAAATGAAATGACACATTTGAAACAGAGCATTTTTCTCTGTGTTGTAAGACTTATGCAGACCACAAACAAAGGACTGGATGGTTTATTTCACATGTTGTGGGTCAGTAGACTCTCAGGTTACACAGATATATGTTCAGAAACACTGAAGAAGAGGATTATTCATAATATGTCGCCTTTAAAATGATGTATATTGTAAAGTGTTTATAATATACGTTATTTATTCTTTTAAATAGACCCGACTCCCCACAACAAGATATGTTGTCATTGCTTGAATGTTGCCATCATAACACTGAAGTAGCTTTCTTACCCGACACAAATGTCACACTGATATGCAACGCAATCTCAATTTCCCATCATGGCTTTTTCTGGCAGGCTTTCATCATGAAACGGGCGCCACGGGCTATTTAGAATCATCTGAGCTGTGAGTGTTTTCAACAAGTGTAATTTTCAAATACAGGGGTGGTTCTCGAGTAAAGGTACTATTTTCACCACGGTGGTTCATAATAATTGAACACACTGTGCTGGGCAGAACATTTGTGGAGAAACTGAAAGCAGGAACAGAAACCAGAGCTAAAAAAAAAGGGATTTGGAAAAAGCTGTTTTAAAAAAAAGATCATTTTCAGATAAAATCGCCCGTCTCCATATTTGCAAAACAGCTCGTCTGATGCTATCTGTTGTACTTGCCTTTGACTTTTTACCCAATGGCAACAATAAACCTGCACAAAGTGTTCACTTTGAGAAGCCTTTATGAACCAATACTTTCAAATCACATCTTCCTGACACTCCTTAGATCAGTGGAAACTCTGAGGAAAACTTTATTTTTATCAGCTGCAGTTTATCTGGCCATTATTTTTATTCTTTGGGATAAGTAGGCTAAAATTTACGAGAGTAAAAACCAGACTGTCAGGCTGTGTCGGAGGCAATCCTCTCTCCTTCCACCATCTGTCTCGTTGGTGTGGAGTGTACGAGGCAATGAGGCAGAGAAACTATTAAAATCCCCTTAAAGGAAAGCAGTGTTTTGCGGCTGTCAGAGTTAATTGGCCAGTTCAGCTTTTAGCAATGCAAAGACAAGGCACAGAGAAATATGCCTGCTTTAACACACACACACACACACACACACACACAAAGGGTTGAGTAAATAAACATGCTGTAAATATACCCACAGGGTGTTTTTTCAAATTGTATTTTTGTCACACGTTGAATTAAGAGGAATATTAAAAAAGAAACACTAAAAAAACAACAAGAGAAAAAACTAATAGAGCGCCACAGGACTGAGTCCTAAAACCAGGAAGTAAGTTAGTATTTGAGCGCCATGGGGTCTAACGTCTAAAAGTCAACGGGGATTTTGAATGTGTTTGTGGTTAGACTCCTGAAATAAGGTCTGTGGTTAACACAAGCTGAAGAGATGTTGGTGTTTTGTTAGACCACATAAACTACGTTAGGTAATACCTCCACTTGTGAAGTTTGAAGTTTTTACTCGTCTTTAAAAAGGCGGTTGCTAACAAGCGGCTAAATGTGACTACAGCGGTCGTCGGGGACATTAAACGTCATCACGCCGGACACAGAGGGCGGGAACTCTCTCACTAGTCGGAGATGTCTCCTGTAGGTTTAATCTTTAGGTTCAGGTGAATATTATGTTAGTAAACTATTTATTAAGCTACGTGGATTAGTTTATCGGAGATCGTCTGAAGCGTAACGCTAGTGACGTCACAATCATCCCACCGTGGTGTAGTTAGCTTGTAGCATGACGTTAGCTTTTTACTTCTGTCGGCCGCATTAACGCTTCAAACATCATAAAAATGGCGTTCATCTGTGAAGATTATCCTGCTGAACAAAACGCCTACGCTTCAGAAACGTGTGTTTAACACAGAGATTATTTTCTGTAATGATCCAAAATCCAATGAAAACATCCCATAGGGGAATTCTCGTTAGACCCCATGGAGATGCTACTTCCGGGTTGGACTACAAAAATACATCATATGGTTTGAAACAGCTGATGACATCAAACACAAATTTCCCCCATGGGGGATCAATAAAGTTTATCTTTAAAGAATAAAAGCATAAATAACAGAGGGATTAATACAATTAGTTTGAAGTCTGGAAGACGAGGGAAGCAGAGTAGGGTTATCATGCACAACTTTAACAACTAGCAAGATTCTTGAAGAGGCGGAAAAGCTCCAGAAAAAAACTGTGGTATGAAGATATACTTTATTAAGTTTATAAAACTGACGCTTTATCGGCTTGAGGCCTTCGTGACCCTGATGAATGACTTTCTGTAGAATAAATTCAAGGAGGCTGGAGGAGAAACTCCAGGTGAATTCTGAGTAAAAAATTCAGGTTTTTTGCATTCACACACGCAAATATATAGAAATATCAGGAGTTCTTCAGGAGTTTTCTGCAGGTGTGAAAGCAGCTATATGTATCTGAAAAATACATTTTTGTTACAGGATTAGAAAAAGGGCTATTCTGACACTTTAAATGTATTCTACATCAAATTGGTTTCAGAATAAAGTGCTTAAAAGCCAACAGGAAGATTTCTGAGTAGTCCAGATTGAAAGTTGAAACACTTCATCTGTGGCTATGACGCATTAAACCGTCTCTCCTTCTTCTTCTTCTCTGCTCATTCAGAAGCTTCCTGAAGACAGTCGTGTTAAAATGATGATGAATAATCGTCTTATTGCGAAGCAGAAAATAAAGACGGAAGAGCGTCACATAACAATCTAAAATAGAAGATAGTCAGCGGCAGAATCGGAAGTAATTCACCTGCTGTCAAGGAGCCAATCTCAGCGGCATCTTGTATGACCACAAAGCAACGAGATGGTGTCAAAGGGACGAGCGACGAAAGCAGACAGAGGGACTTAAAAACATCAGGAAAGATGCTTCATTTTGGAAAATGCAGCAACCGGAGGCTAAGAGGCTGAGCGCTATTGAAAGAGACGCCAGCTGAACATTGAGTCCCACAGAGAACGCACAAAGAGAACGCCGCTTCAGCTACACAATAACCTCTGCAACATCAGGAAAACCCACAGAGACGAGCAGCAGGGCGTCGGGGTCAGAGGAGGTGGTCGAAGGATGGGAAGATAGGTGACGATTGGATGGAAGGGAAAGAAGGGATGTATTTACATATACAATGTTACAAACAGAATATACATATATTATTTAATTTAAATGATCATATACAAACACTTTTTAAAGTAAATACTGGAAAAACTACCTCATGTTTACTTACCTCACCACTGCACTATTATATTATATTATCCTAGTTAGCCTTGTGCATATTAGTCTTTGCTTATTTTAATGTTTATTGTTGATATTTAATATTATACCTTTGTACAAAGAGAGCACAGTTTACCAAAGTAAAATTCCTTGTGTGTTTAAGCATACCTGGCCAATAAAGCTGATTCTGATTCTGATATTTTATTATTACTACAACTTCCTGTGGCCGCTGAGGAGGTCGTTGATGACTTGGTATCGAGGAAATATTAGAAATAATGACACTCTTTATTTAAGATTCTTACCACTAAAGTCTCAGTTAATACTCAAGAAAATAAATCTTTGAGAAAAGGCACAAGACATTCTTTTAACCACAAAGGAAATGTCAATCATTTTTAACAGATAAAGTAATTCCTGTGGATTCCTTTGCCCTCTAGTGACTGGCTGCAGCATAAACAGATGGGGCATGGGTATGTTAGCTTGGTGTTTTTGTGTGCGAGTGAGTGCTCTGTTTATCCTGAAGATCTTTGGTTGTTCGTCGTACCTGTGACCAGCAGAGCGGGAAGACACACAACAAACATAGGAACGTGCCGGGAAGGAGAGATCTGTAGAAAAACATCTGGCAGAGGAAGCATCGGAGTGATAGAGACTGATACTGTACATCTCGAGCTCAACATCAGATTACACTCTAAAGGTTACATTACAATTTACAGATAAAAGACGGCTCCGACATCTGGGGTTCAATTGCATTTTGTTAAAAAAAAAGGAAAGAAAGTGTTCAGAGCCTTGTAAACAGAAATAAATTTCCCAGCGGAGTAAAGAAGGAAAACAAACACACAGAGGAGGAGGAGGAGGAGGGCATCATGAAACGCTCAACTGGAGGAAATCCAGAAACCAACAGTGTATGACGAGAGAGTGCAGAGACACGGGGAAAATACATTATTTAAAAGGTTTGTAAAATAAATACAAGTGACCGCAAGAGGATCAGCATACAAAAAAAATGACAAGAAGAAGAAGAACATTTAGCGGGAAATTTCGATCTTATTTAGCACAATTTATTTATGTTTTTTCTGCATTTCTTGATTCCTTTAAAGGTCACATCTCCTCCTCCTCTTCTTCTTCAGTGTAAATAAGTGTCAGAGCTCCTCAAAACATGTGTGTGAAGTTTCTTGTTCTAAATCCACTCTGATCCTGTATTTGATCATGTCTATAAACCCCTCTATTTCAGCCCTGCTCAGAACAGGCTGTTTCTGTGTCTGTACCTTTAAATATGTAAATGAGCTGTGTCTGACCACGCCCCCTCTCTAGAAGGGCTTGGGTGTACTCGGTGCTTTCTCGCTCCATGTCCTATTGTTTACGGTGAGAAGGCAGACTCAGAGGGCAGAACAAACAAGCTAGCATATAATAAATGAGCCTCTCCAAAGCCGGCATTTAGCCACGGCCTGTAGTTGTCATGGTAACAGTTGAACACACATACACATGCTCCACATGCTAACAGCTAACAACAGGCTGTAGACGCTAGTAGAGTCAATCCTTTAGTTTTCCTGAACCTTTGTTAGTCGACGTTGTTCTTTGGCTTCTCACAACGTCTATGTCAACGTCTCCGCCCTTTGAGCGACAACAAATGCAGGTCGTCTAGAAAGGGGGAGGAGTTACAGCACACTCAGAGACCTTCGGTGGGCGCCAAAGTGCACCGCACCAAATTCCTACATCTGTCCTTCAGTAAAGAACTCCCTCCTCCTCTCTCCAAAGTTACTTTCTTCCCCCATTCTTATTTCTGTCTCTGCTCAGCTCACCTTCCTGCCATTCGTTCCCTTTAGTCCGTCTCTGCTGCTTCCTGTTTACCTGGAGGATTTGAAGCGAGCCAAAGAGGAGGAGGCCGACACTAACCGAGGAGCTGGAAGAAAGACCGTTACCAGAGGAAGAGTGTGTATCTGAAAGGTTTTCAGCCAGACAGGAGGACTATAGGATTATAAAGGGGGCTGCGTGGTATCAGCTCAAAACACCTGAGAAAACAAAAGAAGCTATACTGCTCAACATATATCACTTAGCCGTGTGTCTGTCGAGGAAAGAGAGGGCGCTAAAGAAGATTTCTTTCTTTATTCACACCATTCTCAGGGCACTTTAATGTACTTTGTAAGATCAGTGTGTCAGTGTTAGTTATGCAACAGACTTTAAACCTGCCACACTTCTTTATGACCATTTCAGCATGCCGAGTGTGAGCACTTGGCGGGCTTAAAAATGGTGGGAAATACAACTCCTACTGCAAAAGGACACCCTCTTCCACTACCACAACGCCGTTTTCACATATGCACTCTGGATAATACTCGCTGCCTCTTCTTATTATCATCACTTATAATTCATTTAGTGCAATAATGAAATTCAGGATCAAAAACAGAGTGTTCTTTCATTATTTTGCTTCTTGGTGTTACTACAACAAACCGCTCCAACTTTTCCTGGCAGAAATAAAAAACCAGCTGCTAAAATCCGCTCCTCATGCACCGCGAGAGAAATCACAACAAGCGTGACTAAATAACATCAAACACGAGCTTAATACTGGAGACTGTTCAGACGTGTGACTTCTTATTTTAACATATACATTCATGTCCTTCAGAAGTTATTCTCTCTTTTCCTCTTCTCTGTAAAGTGTTTGCCGGTGCAGGAAAGGGTTTCACAGAGCGTTGCTTCAGTTTGCAGAGGCTCCACCTAAAGCCCAAGCTGTGGCTGTGAGTCTGCAGGGTGTTCCTCAGGGACTTTACTTTGTTTATTCCTTTTTGAAAAGGTCTGCAGCACTCCGGTTTGTGAAACTGCATACATCATTAACACAAGCTGAATAACAGGAGGAGGAAACAGGTGTTCTGCTGCACTCTGATGAAGTCACTTTGTATTCTTTTAAAGAATAGGCAAAGACAAACAGTGAGACCACCGACACTACCAGTCCGCCCCAGCTCGAGCCGGCCCAGGCTCCTCGTCCTCACCGAGCGTGCCACTACTCTCTGCTTCATTTCAAATACACTGAGAGTCTATTATCGATGGAGTACGCTGCAAGGACACTTCAAGCTCGACAGAATGGAACGACCTGGACAGGAAGTCAGACAAGATAACGCACAGAGCGTCCGGTCATTTTCAAAATAAAACACAACATACAGACTCCTGATCGTATTCTCCATCACTTTATCAACATGACGTCAAAACAGAATGAACAACAAATCAAACTCAGAGAGACAAAGAGACATGTTGTTTACACGTTCTCTTTATTCCTGCAAGATCTTGTAGTTCTCCTGTGATCTTGTAGTTCTCCTGTGATCTTGTAGTTCTCTTGTGATCTTGTAGTTCTCCTGTGATCTTGTAGTTCTCCTGTGATCTTGTAGTTCTCTTGTGATCTTGTAGTTCTCCTGTGATCTTGTAGTTCTCCTGTGATCTTGTAGTTCTCATGTGATCTTGTAGTTCTCCTGTGATCTTGTAGTTCTCTTGTGATCTTTTAGTTCTCTTGTGATCTTGTAGTTCTCCTGTGATCTTGTAGTTCTCTTGTGATCTTGTAGTTCTCCTGTGATCTTGTAGTTCTCTTGTGATCTTGTAGTTCTCTTGTGATCTTGTAGTTCTCCTGTGATCTTGTAGTTCTCTTGTGATCTTGTAGTTCTCTTGTGATCTTGTAGTTCTCCTGGGATCTTGTAGTTCTCCTGTGATCTTGATAGCTTTTCAGTGACGGTTATTGTACTTTTGTTAAATGATCTTAAACTGGCTTAGAAAAGATCAAACAACGAGTAGCTTCCTGCTTTTCTTTTTGCAAAAGGTGAAACAAAAATTTGAAGAAGTCCTGATACAACCACTGCCGTTCAGCTTTCTCTTGTATTTATAGTCACACGCCAACAGACGAGCGCCGTCCATCACTCATTAAATGAGCTGAGTGACAGAATACAGTTGTTGTTTTGTCTCAGATGGCTGGATTTTCCTCTCCATTTAATACCACTCATTAAATGCTGCCTGTTGCTTGTAGCAGTCGAGGGCTTGTTAAGTGAACGGGGGGAAACAACCGATGAGCACACAGGGCTCAATGATCTGTCTCTCCTCTTCCTCTGATTTCCCCTCACTCCTGGTGGCAGCATCTGTACAAACCTCTGAAAGGTAATGTGTGGGGAGATGAGCGGGGAGGACAGCTGCTGCCGGCTTTATGAAAGTTAATTATCTCTCATCTGTTTGGTGGCCAGAGGCAGTCAAAGAAAAGCTATCAGCTAATAGCTTTGTTTCTTACAAATCCCTCGTCCCATCGCCGCACGCTTTTACTTCTCCCCACAGAACCATGTTTGTAATGAATGTACATCTGTGTCACTTCCTGTTCTGGCTTTTAGATGACACCTTCCTACAGGTCGTGTGTGGCACAGCTCTGCAGCTGCATGTTTCTGGATTTAAATCAATGCTGTGATTACTCAGGTGATCCAACGCCCTACAGCGGCCATGTTGGATCAGATTGCCTTGTTTTACTCTGAGGTGTGGACAAAGACTGTAGATAACATGGACGTGGTCTCAGTGTTGTCAAATAAAAGGTTTCTGAGGAAGCGTTAGGAAGCCCAATGATGGTGGTCCGAGTCAAGACCAAGACTAAGACCAAGACCAAGACCAAGGCAGAATGAGAACGAGACAAGACCATAAATATCTCTGAAAAATCATTAACTCACTTAGACCTTAACACCTTTAAAGTCTTTATTTGTGATTTTTCACACTTAAATATATAAATCAAGTATCTCCTCTGAAAATAACTCTGTGAGTCATGACTGTCTACAATGGGTGTAACACCCGAGTCCCACTGTCTGTGATGTTTTCAGAGTTTTCAGAGTCCTATCTTCACTTTGTTTACATCGCCCGGACGGCCGGCTGACTCCTCCCCTCGCGTATAAAAGTTGTTTAATTGAGGGACTAGAGAAAAGAAGAATAACATACTGTACTCACTGCTTAACTGTGTTTCTAGATCACGCTCATTTCAGGTAAATTTACATGCAGTGTGAAGATACGAGCATAATAAAGATCGCTAGCATTAGCATGCTAACACAACAATGCAGCGTGAGTTGTTTTGGTTTCATGCTGGTGCTCAAGGGCGACATCTGCTGGATCAAAAAATCACATATAAAGCCTTTAAGATTGCGGTCGTAATCGGGGGCAAATCAAACTGCAAATGAATTGAAGTTATTTGTTCTTTGAAAAAGAGGCGTTTCCCTTCTAATCACTGTAGTAAAAATAGCCGATCAGTGGTGGTCTTGATTTAAAATCTGGAGTCCGCCCAGTCTGAGACCGAGACAAGACCGAGTAAAAATGCTTTAGATTCCAAGAGAAGACCGAGACCTTCAAAAAGTGGCCTCGAGACCAAGACCTGATCTGGAGTTCTACAACACTAGTGGTCGCCATGTTGGAAATTCTGACTCTTCATAACTTTGTTCCTTGATTGTAGCTGCGACCTGCCAACCTGTCAGTCACCTCGGCAGCAACCAAATTATACAAATGTTTGCATAACTTTTTTCACAAGAATACTCAGCCCCTTTTTAAGGTTTATGTTTGGTCTTTTTATGCCTTCATTTAGAGATCTCTGAGACTTATTTACACTGGTTGAAGAAGAAGAGGAGGAGGATTTGTGACCTTTAAGTCATTCTGTCTAATATTTAAAACCTGAGTTTAAAAGTCTCATCTTCTTATTTAAAACATCCTGGATGAATAATTTCACCTGAATCCATTTGTTTCTTTTGTTTGTGGTCAAACAAAGCTGTCGTGTTCTCCCCCTCGGTGTAAAAAGCATCACGCTCTGCAGCTCCCGTTATTCAAACTCCACGGGACCAAATTAAATGTGATCATGGTGACATTACTGATCATTAGCAGCCTATTCCCCCTCCTTTAAAGGCCACTTTTCATCCCGAGCTACCGTTCATTTCTGCCCCTCTCGATTGTTGCTGCATGGCTGAAACGGGTAGGTGGTCTGTGGTGCATTGTGGGTCATCTGGTGAATTGTAAATGGTTTGTGTACTGCTGCCTCTAATCAAACCATCGAGCCTCTTCATTCACTCATATCTCCATCAGGAGCAGCGTATTATCTCAAAGTGGGTAATTAGTCTTTCTCTCCTTTAATTTAATAATCAGTCCCTCCTTCAGCACCCACACAGCCTTTTCACTGACCGTCTTGTTTTCCTCTTTAATCAATAGCCCGCATGATTAACCATCGCATCGCTCAGAAACACAATCTGTTTTTACTCTCATCAAATATCAGACGAACTCATTCAGCTGCAGAGACGAAACGTCCAATCAGAGCTCAGTGACGCATCATGGAAAATCAAAGTGATTCTCTTAAGATTCATACTCTTCCACCTCAAACGTCAGAACATCCTTTCCAGTTTAAAATTGAAGGACTCTGTGCAAAAGGGTCTCTCGTTTGATTTCCTGATTACCCCAGCCTAATAACCAAAGTCCAGATGATTCATCCCAAACTTTTCATAACAACATTAATTTAAAGGTCACATATTATTTTACTTTTTAACCACTTCAAATAAGTGTCAGAGCTCCTCTTCAACATGTGTGTGAAGTGTCTTGTTCTAAATCCACTCTGATCCTGTATTTGATCATGTCTATAAACCCCTCTATTTCAGCCCTGCTCAGAACAGGCTATTTCTGTGTCTGTACCTTTAAATATGTAAATGAGCTGTGTCTGACCACGCCCCATCTCTGGAAGGGCTTGGGTATACTCGGTCTTTCTCGCTCCATGTCCTATTGTTTACGGTGAGAAGGCAGACTCAGAGGGCAGAACAAACACCTAGCTGTGGGAGTGTCAACCATCTGGGGGAGGGGCTACTGCCCTTTGTGATGTCATGAAGGGAAAATCTCCAAACGGCCTGTTTGAACACACATTTTCTGAAAAGTGGAGCAGGCAGAAGACGGAGAGGATGGACTTTTCTCATCATTGGGGGGTTTGTAGACGGACTAGAGACACATGTTAGAGTTAGAGGAAGGAAGTGGATTTCAGAGAATATGTGACCTTTAACCTTTTCTCAGGTTTCTCAACTACTTTAGCTGTGATGTGGTCACAACAGAAATTAGATGTATGTGCTGCTTTAAAAGAAGAAATATCTTGAAGAAGTTAAAGCAACACCAAATCAAACCAATGCACACAAAGAAAAAAAGAGCCAGCTGACGACGTCGATCGTCCTCCATGTTTTTTTTTTTTTCCTGTAGTCACGTTTCATCACGTGAGATTCTGTGAGATCTCGTCTGTTGCGGGGGGTTCCCAAACTTTTCAGGTCCTGGACCCCCAAAATATGAGTGCCAGAGACTGGGGATCACTATGACTCCTTATTTCTACAGACCGTGCACGCCGCGACCCGTCACGTCGTTTAGCAGCAGACAGATGGCTGAGTGTTTATAAGGTATTATCTATAATTATATTTCTACATGCTAAACTTCATTAGTATGGTAAATAGTCTGTGTGTGTGACGAATACTAAACACAGAGACCGTGTGGGAATTTGATCTGTGATACAAAAGCTGCCGCCGCCGTCAATGATCGTGTTTCCACAGCGAGCGCCGCAGACCGTCTCCGGAGCGTGGCCAGCAGCGCCACTACGCTCTGCTCCGTTTCAAATACGCTGCAAGCATGAAACGCATCAAGCTGGACAGAATGGAACGACCTTGACAGGAAGTCAGACGAGGAAATGCACAGAGCGTCAAGTTAATTTGAAAATAAAACTAACAAAAAAATACAGACTCCTTTTGCATCACAGATACAATTCCCACCCGGTCTCTGTGTTTAGTATTCACACACACACACACACACACACACACACACACACACACACACACACAGACTATTTACCATACTAATAAAGTGCAGCATGTAGAAATATAATTATAGATAAGACCTCATACACACTCAGCCATCTGTCTGCTGCTTTATGAAGTGACGCTCAGACACACACAGGTGAATATTCTGATAAACCACGGCGTATATACACGTCCATATCTTCTGCTCTGAATCCTAAACATCCATAAGAAACATCTGTGCCCGTCTTAAAGAGGATCTTCATTCACAGCTGGATGACTCACAGCTGTGTGAACACGTATGACGTACTTACTAATTCTCTGATCCAGGTCTACACTCCCCCCCCCCCCCCCCCCCCCCACGCTCTGCCAATGAAAGGCGTCTGATCCAACCTTCACAACAGGGTCCTAAGTCTCTGACTAGACTCTTCTCCTCTGTCGCCCCCCGGTGGTGGAATGAACTTCCAAACTCCATGTGATCTGCAGAGTCCCTCTGCACCTTTAAGAAAAAGCTAAAGACCCAGCTCTTTCATGAATACCTACTAACTTAATGATGATGGTCTCCATATTATTGATGATGATGATGGTAATGACGATGGTTTTTGTTTGATAACGACGACTTATAAGATGGTTTCTATACTGATTAGAGCTCTCAAGAACTGCCCTCAATGTTGTGCTTTGCCTCTGGTCACTTCCTGTCAGCACCTGTGTGTCCAATCAGACTCAAAGCTGATCGTTTGCTCTTACTCACATTGTTCCCTTTTTTCTAGATCCTTGTTTGTGTTGTTCTTACTCTCTGATGTACGTCGCTTTGGATAAAAGAGTCTGATAAGAGAATTGTAGAATTGTAGAAGGACCCTGAAAAGATGCTGCAAGAAACTGGAGTTTTTCAGGAGAAAGAACCACACTGACCCCTTTTTGAGGCTTTGAGGGTTCCCCTTTCATCTTTTTCACCTTTGCCTCATTTAAATCGATTTATGAATTTCAGACCCTAAAAAAATAATGACTCTAATTTTGAAATTTTAGGGGAAGAAACATCTTTAACGTGGCCCTAGTGCTCCGTCGTACATCAGAGAATTTATTCATGTAACTACGTGCTGAAGCAAGTCAAAACGACCTCATCGTTTGTAGCTGTCGTCCAGCTGTGCAGGTTTTTCTGTGAAGAGCTCTGGATGTGTTTTCTTCTTCAGTAAATGTATCTGCAGGATCTTTTCTCTCCCTTGAAGTCGACTTTGATGAATCACCGTGACACTGTCTCGAGCTCAGCGTACGACCCGACCCTGCTGACTTATTAATCGCTGGCTGCACCTTCTCCTCAAGGTGTTTAGAGAAGGACGCCTGAGCAGCGCTGGTCATTTTTTACAAAGCGGCAATTCATCACTAAAGTTAAAAGGGTTCAAACACCTGCTAGGACCCGCGTGTAAGGTCTTTGGTGGTTTCTGACAAAGCTGCTGACACGAGGGAAACCTTCCTCCTCGATTCACCTGTCACAAACTCGTACTTTTTATATTTGCCCTTCACAATAAAGCGTTTCTCTCTCTCTCATATTTGTCAAAAATGAATGTTTATTTCTTTCCTTTAATCATCAATGAATCAATCCATATTTGTAAAGAATATGTGATAATATGCAGGAAGGATTTCTCCTTTGTGTTCCTCTCGTTCCTGTTGTCCACACTTCCTCTCTGCTGAGGTGGAGGTCGGAGCAGGCCGTGCATGAATGAGGACGGAGGTGGTTGTCGGGGATGACACAGTCTGATGGTGGAGGCTGGGCGTGAGGTGGTAGTAGTGCCTGATCACCTCGCTGAAGACCGGGGGAGCTCCGTCTACTCGAGAGCCCGGCTTCTGCTGCCGGAACAAAGACCTACTGGGCTCCTGGCACAGAAGTCTCTGACTAGACTCTTCTCCTCTGTCGCCCCCCGGTGGTGGAATGAACTTCCAAACTCCATGTGATCTGCAGAGTCCCTCTGCACCTTTAAGAAAAAGCTAAAGACCCAGCTCTTTCATGAATACCTACTAACTTAATGATGATGGTCTCCATATTATTGATGATGATGATGGTAATGACGATGGTTTTTGTTTGATAACGACGACTTATAAGATGGTTTCTATACTGATTAGAGCTCTCAAGAACTGCCCTCAATGTTGTGCTTTGCCTCTGGTCACTTCCTGTCAGCACCTGTGTGTCCAATCAGACTCAAAGCTGATCGTTTGCTCTTACTGACATTGTTCCCTTTTTTCTAGATCCTTGCTTGTGTTGTTCTTACTCTCTGATGTACGTCGCTTTGGAGAAAAGCGTCTGATAAGTGAATTGTAGAATGTAGAAAGAAGCTCGACATGCCGTACATTTCCAAACATTCAAAGGACATTTCATCTGTTTTCTCCTATTGGCTTTGACAGACACAGCTGTGGAAAGAAGACATGCACCGTGTGTTTGCATCTTCATGAAAGTGGCTCATTATTCTTCCTTTCATCGGCATCTTCACACCTGACCTCCTCCTTCATCTCTTTGTTCATCGTCTCACTCCTTTCATCTTCATCTTAACCACCGCTCTGCTCCTCTTCTGAGATCTGAACGCCGTCTGGTGTGTAATAATCAGAATACACACCACTGATATATCTCCGTCGCCTTTCAACACGCAAAACAAATTCAACCAATGAACAAAGCTTTAAGGCAGTAGGTCAAAGGTCGTGGTTGGATTAAACACAGTTTGAATATTTTTTTTATGTATTAAATCTTGGCTGCAGGAGAAAGGATGTTGTTCCCATGCGAAATAAAGGATTCAAGTTTATTTGTTTGCACGTTTAAAACGGCCTCGGCTGACCAACGAGCTCTACAGACGAACATTAGAGCGTTAAATACAAAAAACAGCAACAGACAAATAATAATAATAACTTTATTTAAAAACACAGGTTTACAAAGTGCTTTGACAAACAGCAAAAACAAGAACAAACTAAACCAAACACAGAAGAACAGAAACAACAGCAAGAACATAACAAATACTAAATACTAAAAATAATTAAATACAATTCAACAGAAAAGAACCCAAAGTGCACGATACCCAACAGACATATATAACCCGACCATCACAAGAACCATCACAAGAACCATCACAAGAACCATCATAATAACCATCATAAGAACCATCATAAGAACCATCACAAGAACCATTACAAGAACCATCACAAGAACCATCACAAGAACATCACAAGAACCATCATAAGAACCATCACAAGAACCATCACAAGAACCATCACAAGAACCATCATAAGAACCATCACAAGAACCATCACAAGAACCATCACAAGAACATCACAAGAACCATCATAAGAACCATCATAAGAACATCACAAGAACCATCATAAGAACCATCACAAGAACCATCACAAGAACCATCACAAGAACATCACAAGAACCATCATAAGAACCATCATAAGAACCATCACAAGAACCATCACAAGAACCATGATAGAAACCATCATAAGAACCATCACAAGAACCATCACAAGAACCATGATACGAACCATCACAAGAACCATCACAAGAACATCACAAGAACCATCATAAGAACCATCATAAGAACCATCACAAGAACCATCATAAGAACCATCATAAGAACCATCATAAGAACATCACAAGAACCATCATAAGAACCATCATAAGAACCATCATAAGAACATCACAAGAACCATCATAAGAACCATCACAAGAACCATTATAAGAACCATCACAAGAACCATCACAAGAACCATCACAAGAACCATCATAAGAACCATCATAAGAACCATCACAAGAACCATCACAAGAACCATCACAAGAACATCACAAGAACCATCATAAGAACCATCATAAGAACCATCACAAGAACCATCACAAGAACCATGATAGAAACCATCACAAGAACCATCACAAGAACCATCACAAGAACCATCATAAGAACCATTATAAGAACCATCACAAGAACATCACAAGAACCATCATAAGAACCATCACGAGAACCATCATAAGAACCATCATAAGAACCATCACAAGAACATCACAAGAACCATCACAAGAACCATCATAAGAACCATCATAAGAACCATCACAAGAACCATCACAAGAACATCACAAGAACCATCATAAGAACCATCATAAGAACCATCATAAGAACATCACAAGAACCATCACAAGAACCATCATAAGAACCATCATAAGAACCATCATAAGAACATCACAAGAACCATCATAAGAACCATCATAAGAACATCACAAGAACCATCATAAGAACCATCATAAGAACCATCACAAGAACCATCACAAGAACATCACAAGAACCATCATAAGAACCATCATAAGAACCATCACAAGAACCATCACAAGAACCATGATAGAAACCATCATAAGAACCATCACAAGAACCATCACAAGAACCATGATACGAACCATCACAAGAACCATCACAAGAACATCACAAGAACCATCATAAGAACCATCATAAGAACCATCACAAGAACCATCATAAGAACCATCATAAGAACATCATAAGAACCATCATAAGAACCATCACAAGAACCATCACAAGAACCATCATAAGAACCATCATAAGAACATCATAAGAACCATCATAAGAACCATCACAAGAACATCACAAGAACCATCATAAGAACCATCATAAGAACCATCACGAGAACCATCATAAGAACCATCATAAGAACATCATAAGAACCATCATAAGAACCATCACAAGAACCATCACAAGAACCATCATAAGAACCATCATAAGAACCATCATAAGAACATCATAAGAACCATCATAAGAACCATCACAAGAACCATCACAAGAACCATCATAAGAACCATCATAAGAACCATCATAAGAACCATCACAAGAACATCACAAGAACCATCACAAGAATATCATAAGAACATCACAAGAACATCACAAGAACCATCACAAGAACCATGATACGAACCATCACAAGAACCATCACAAGAACATCACAAGAACCATCATAAGAACCATCATAAGAACCATCACAAGAACCATCATAAGAACCATCATAAGAACCATCATAAGAACATCACAAGAACCATCATAAGAACCATCATAAGAACCATCATAAGAACATCACAAGAACCATCATAAGAACCATCACAAGAACCATTATAAGAACCATTACAAGAACCATCACAAGAACCATCATAAGAACCATCATAAGAACCATCACAAGAACCATCACAAGAACCATCACAAGAACATCACAAGAACCATCATAAGAACCATCATAAGAACCATCACAAGAACCATCACAAGAACCATGATAGAAACCATCATAAGAACCATCACAAGAACCATCACAAGAACCATCACAAGAACCATCATAAGAACCATTATAAGAACCATCACAAGAACATCACAAGAACCATCATAAGAACCATCACAAGAACATCACAAGAACCATCATAAGAACCATCATAAGAACCATCATAAGAACCATCACAAGAACCATCACAAGAACCATCATAAGAACCATCATAAGAACCATCACAAGAACCATCACAAGAACATCACAAGAACCATCATAAGAACCATCATAAGAACCATCATAAGAACATCACAAGAACCATCACAAGAACCATCATAAGAACCATCATAAGAACCATCATAAGAACATCACAAGAACCATCATAAGAACCATCATAAGAACATCACAAGAACCATCATAAGAACCATCATAAGAACCATCACAAGAACCATCACAAGAACCATCACAAGAACATCACAAGAACCATCATAAGAACCATCATAAGAACCATCACAAGAACCATCACAAGAACCATGATAGAAACCATCATAAGAACCATCACAAGAACCATCACAAGAACCATGATACGAACCATCACAAGAACCATCACAAGAACATCACAAGAACCATCATAAGAACCATCATAAGAACCATCACAAGAACCATCATAAGAACCATCATAAGAACCATCATAAGAACATCACAAGAACCATCATAAGAACCATCATAAGAACCATCATAAGAACATCACAAGAACCATCATAAGAACCATCACAAGAACCATTATAAGAACCATCACAAGAACCATCACAAGAACCATCACAAGAACCATCATAAGAACCATCATAAGAACCATCACAAGAACCATCACAAGAACCATCACAAGAACATCACAAGAACCATCATAAGAACCATCATAAGAACCATCACAAGAACCATCACAAGAACCATGATAGAAACCATCACAAGAACCATCACAAGAACCATCACAAGAACCATCATAAGAACCATCATAAGAACCATCACAAGAACATCACAAGAACCATCATAAGAACCATCATAAGAACCATCACAAGAACATCATAAGAACCATCACAAGAACATCATAAGAACCATCATAAGAACCATCACAAGAACCATCATAAGAACCATCACAAGAACCATCATAAGAACCATCACGAGAACCATCATAAGAACCATCATAAGAACCATCACAAGAACCATCACAAGAACCATCATAAGAACCATCATAAGAACCATCATAAGAACCATCACGAGAACCATCATAAGAACCATCATAAGAACCATCATAAGAACATCACAAGAACCATCACAAGAATATCATAAGAACATCACAAGAACCATCACAAGAACCATCATAAGAACCATCATAAGAACCATCATAAGAACCCAGACAACACGAGCTGAGACCAAGAGAACCAAACATTTAAAAAGATGTAAGAAACTAAAAGAGCTGAAAGCAGATAAAAAGAGAACAGCAATAAGAAGGTAAGAGCAGGAAAAGAAACAAGTGGTTAAAGGATAAATAAAAAAACAATAATATTAATAAAAATAAAAAGTAAATATAAATATAAAACATAAATAGACAAAGTAAGTAAGATAAGAAATAACCAAGTTAAAACATAAGAGGAGTTAAGAGAAGAGCATAAATAAAAGGACAGTAAGAAGTAAAAGAAGATAAAAATAGTAAAACCAGAAAGAAAATATAATTTTTATTCAAATATTAGATTTGTTTGGGCTCTTGTCAAAGGTCAGAGGAGAAAAGGTGGGTTCTGAGCTGTTCTTTGAATGAATGTTATGAGTCTCTGATGAGGGGAGGAAACTAAATCCACAGACGGGCGGGGGGGAGAGTTCCTTTAGGTAAGAGAGGGTTAAACCATGCAGTGACTTCAAATCCACAGGGAGCCAGTGAAGGGAGGCGATGATGACATCAATCCACCTGATCTTTTCATCTGCTCATTGATTCTCCATCAATACCTCCCGAACCAGCCCAGATGTTTTCCCCCCTGGTCACGTCCTCCAGCTCCTCCTGGGGGATTCTGAGATCAGGACAGACGGGAGACGTAATCCCTCTGAAGTGTTTCTGAGGTCTCCTATCAGATGACGGCGTCCACAGGGAGGCCGATCACAATCAATGCAAGTGGCTTCCTCCAGCACACACAGCGTCTCTGAAGAGCTCCTTCTGCTTAATCTGAACTCCTCAGATGTTCCCCTCAGCGCAGCCCAGACGCCCTGTAGATATGCAGGGGTTAGGGTATGAGGTGATGACTTCCTGTGATCCGATACAAAGAGGAACAGGAGTATCGGAAGCATTGGGCTGATGACAAAGCAGCTGTGTTTGTAGATCTGGGAGACAGAAACGCCATGAATGTGGTCGTTAAAGAACTAAGCGCTGGGATGTTGTTGACCTGCTGCATTGACCTTTTCACAGAGCCAAAGCCTGATCGATCTTTAGAGTTTCCATTGAGAACAGAATCAACACAAAGCACATGCTGAAGTTATTTACACAAAAGTTAGGTGTTCTAATGTTAGTATATTACCACCCTCTAACAAATCACCACATTCTGGTTCATTTAATGTCCAATAACTGATGTTAGCTGAGACATCACACAACAAGACAAAGTTACAAAAGATAATTAGACACTTTATGAACATCCATTGTGAGTAACTCAGTTAGCTCTAAAAACCAGATTCAAAACTGCTCTTTGTGATGCTTTTATTTTGATTTTCTTATTGCCTTACGCCTCAGTCTCTTTATTTCCGGTCTTCAAATATAATGTGCTTTTATTTTGAAAAACTTCAAAGGGGACTTCCTACATCGTAAAGTTACGGGAGTAAATAAAAACAGCTAAAAGAACAAGCAAGAGGAGAAAATGTTACAACTCTCCCAAACAGGATATGAGAGTATTAAGAGGCCAATTTAAGGGGCCATAAGTGGCCTAGTGGTTAGTCTGCACGCCCCCTATGTACGGAGGCTGAATTCCTCCAAGCGGGCGGCCCGGGTTAAACTCCGACCTGAGGCTCCTTACCCACTCTCTCTCTCACTCTCTCTCTCTCTCTCTGACTTCTGACTCTGTCCACTGCCCTATCTTTAAAGAAAACGCTCAAAAAGAAACCTTTAGAAGAGTCACTGTTAGAAACCTTCCACTGAGAGAATCAAAAGAGCAACGTGTTGCAACAGTCGGTTTATCGAGGGAAAGAAGACGGTTGTTACTCGGCCGATCAGAGTCAAAGTAAATGATGCGTTCGTTTCCTCTTGGATTAAATAAAGACACAACTTGTACGAGAAACGAGGGAACTGAAGAGACGTGAATAAATGCAGCAGAAGGCGAGGTCATCTGAGACGGCGCTCCGTCTGTGTCAGTCGTACATAGTAAATAATGTTAATCCTGGTGCTTCCACAGAAAATCCACAGAACATGTTCAGATGCATGACAGATTGGATTAAGATGTTTTTTATATTCCTTAGAAAATCACAAACTTGTGTCCGGTGTGTTGGACTGTTACAGCTGACGGCGTCTTTTCAGAAGATTTGATCTTTTAAATCTTTAAATCATCACCATGTGTGTTTATTTATATATCAGATTCTACTAACTCTAGACTGTTGAAGCTTCAGAGAGAGAGTGTTACATCCTCCTGACCAAAATTAACTAAACAAGGCTCAACACATGGAGATCTGAAATCTTATCAGGACTCCACACAGATTTTAAAATGTGACCCCGAGCTTTATTTAGTTTAACCCTCATGTATCATTTTGGACATTTTTGTCCATTTGGTCAAATGTTTCCTCTTCATCTGGTCATCATTTTATCTGTGTTAGTGCATATGGCACATATTTTTTGTAAGAAAGTTTCTCTCTTGACACATTTTGGAATGCACATTTTATTATTTTTAATAGATCAATAGAACACTGTGAAACATGTTTACGACCCTCTGAAGTCACTAAGGACAAAAAATGTCCACTTCCAAAAAACTGCTATAAAAATAGAACAGATTGATATTTTTTTCTACTTTTTTCTGCATAAATCTCTTAAACAACTTCAGCCCTGCTCAAAACTACCAAACATTCAATCATTTTTAGGAATTTAACCCTTTAAATGCCAGTTTGATAACATGATGTCACTGTTGTTATTTAAGAAAAAAAAACACAAAAATGAATTATTTTCCATAAAACAAATATTTGGTGGCTGGGGGATTTATTTTTAAGTCAGTCTTGGATATGTCAAAGATTATCCAAAATATTGACTTTGATGTATTGTTAGTTTTTGTGTAGCATCAGATTTAAAATGTAGTTCCCTGTTTGGACATTGGAGGGTAAAAATGTCCAATTTACAAAAACTGCTATAAAAATAAAACAGATTGATATTTTTTTTCATAAATCTCTTAAACAACTTCAGCCCTGCTCAAAAATATCAAATATTGAATAATTATCAGGAATTTAACCTTTTAAATGCCAGTTTCATTACATGATTCTGGCATGTCCAACTGGGAGGAGACCCCGGGGTAGACCCAGATCTCGCTGGAGGGATGATTTATCCCGCCTGGCGATGGGAACGTATCAGAATCCGCCAGAAAGAGGAGCTGGAAAAGTTTGCTGGAGAGCGGGACGTCTGGGGCGACTTGCTTAGCCTGCTGCCATCGTGACCCGACCCGGATAAGTGGAAGAAAATGGATGGATGGATGTGTTTATGTGTGACTTAGATGCCAATTTACCAAACGTAAGCCCGGTTACTAGAGCATCTATATGGTTTCTCATGCGACCTGCTGCATTTAAGGTGTGCCTGCAGAAGCCCAGTGCGATGATGCCGATGTACTGAATGTATTTTTATTTTGCACAGAATGTAAACCTGCTCAGGTTGGTGCTCAGAGAGCTCTGGTTCCTGGTCTCCTCCTTATCAAGACTACACACCGCAGAGACGCTGAGTGTAAGGCCAGACCGGCTCCATGAGTGCATAAACAGGCCGTGTAAGATTTCTTTGGCAGAGTCCTTGGGGTCAAAGTTCATGCACGGGCCTTGTTCTTTTCATTGCCAATAAAGAAACCCACTCTGTATGCATTGAATTTGTTTCCCCTCATGGATGAAGTCACATTAAATATGAATCAGTAGGACTATGTTTCAGGTGGATGTTTGTGTTTCCAGCGAGCGTACACTTTGTTACCCGCTGATGTTCTGAAGTGTTCTTGCTGCCGTCAGTGGGATTAGCAGCAGCAGCTCGAGCGTGAATATGAATCTACCGTGTTATCTTGTAAGGTCGCTGCTGCTGTCTGGAGACGGGAGGGAGTGGAACATGTTAAAGGTCTCGGCGTGGGGGCTGGCTCCTCGGGGGGCCCCACAGTGAGAAAGAGAAACATGCGTACATTCATGACCATGCTGTACTCCCACATGTCACACATACAGTGGAAAGTGGAAAGACTTAAATGTTTCTACACAATTTGAACTCAAACTGTCGGATGTATTTTTTTTTCTCAGCCACAGCTTGACTCAACAAAACATTGGACTCGTGTTCGCGTTTGTATGCTTCCCAGATCTCACACCTGGGAGCTGCTCACGATAACCGTTTGAACACGGTGTGCATTTAAAATGATGTCTCTGTTTCTGCTCTGGGGCTTCTGGTGCCCTGAAGAGAAGCTGTAGCAAGCTCACAGGTACCCGAAAGGTTTGGACCACTTACAGGCTCACATTTTTATTTTTACAGAAAAAGATCCAGTTACAGATAAGAGACTCATTTTGAAACTGAGATGCTTTTTATTACCAGAAACAGCTGTTACATCTCCACAAAGGAACTTTACGTTTGATAAATGCCCATTAAAGTCAGAATGATCAACATGTTCCTCATAAATAAATCATAAAGTCTGTCCTGTGTAAATGTGTCTCTGAGTCATGACTGTCTACAATGAGGGAGAAGCTCGAGTCCCGCTGGCTGTGTTGTTGTCAGAGCCGTGTTTACATGGACGGGACGGCCGGCTCCTCCCCTTGTGTATAAAAGCTGTTTTAGTCAAGAACTAGAGAGAAGAAGAAGAACATACTCACTGATTATTTGGATGTTAGTAAGAGTTTTTAGATCACGCTCATTCTGTGTCAGTTTACATGAAATGTGAAGCTACGAGCTAACTAAAGAGCGTTAACATTAGCATGCTAACACAACAATGTGATGCTACGAGCTAACTAAAGAGCGCTAACTCAACAACGTGAAGCCATGAGTTAACCAAAGAGTGCTAACATTAGCATGCTAACACAACAATGTGAAGCTACGAGATAACTAAAGAGCGCTAACATTAGCATGCTAACACAACAATGTGAAGCTACGAGCTAACTAAAGAGCGCTAACATTAGCATGCTAACACAACAATGTGAAGCAACGAGCTAACTAAAGAGCGCTAACATTAGCATGCTAACACAACAATGTGATGCTACGAGCTAACTAAAGAGCGCTAACTCAACAACGTGAAGCTACGAGTTAACCAAAGAGTGCTAACATTAGCATGCTAACACAACAATGTGAAGCTACGAGATAACTAAAGAGCGCTAACATTAGCATGCTAACACAACAATGTGAAACTACGAGATAACTAAAGAGCGCTAACATTAGCATATTAACTCAACAATGTGAAGCTACGAGCTAACTAAAGAGCGCTAACATTAGCATGCTAACACAACAATGCAGGACACAGCTGATGTGAAGCTACGAGCTAACTAAAGCGCGCTAACATTAGCATGCTAACACAACAATGCAGGACACAGCTGATGTGAAGCTACGAGCTAACTAAAGAGCGCTAACATTAGCATGCTAACACAAACAGGACAATTTTGTACACCGCTTGCGCTCAATGGTGCTTAATTATGGTGCGCTCTAATTGAACTCCTTTGTGCAAACGCGAGTGGAGAGGGGTTGGGGATGTTTCTCTGGAGGAGAGTGAAGGCTTCAGTATGGAGGAGGCGTGGCCTAACAGCAGTTTGTTTTGGTTTCATGCTGGAGCTCAAGGGCGACATCTACTGGATCAAAAAGGCACACCTTCTTGCTTTAATGAATTGTCTTTGACAAATCGGAGCTTCAAATGTTCAGCTTCAGCACCAACTGACCATTTTAAAACCAGGATATGGAAACAGCGTGTTCAGGAGGTTACTCACCAGAGGGAGGAACATTTATTCTTTCCTCACAGTCCTTCTCTTTAATGAATCATAGTCTGTATGCACATGTCATACTTCTTAAAGGCACACACCTTAGTCTCATTTAAATCAAACACGATCTATGAGAGACCGAGAATCTGTGATGGATTGGAGAGACCACACACCAGCTCTGAGTCTCTTTAATGGATTTCTGTGTCCATCTCTGCTCGTCTGATTGCCCTCTCTCATTTCTCCATCTAACCTCCCTGAATCTCCGAGCAGCCTGTTCAGACTTATCTTTCACTTTAATGTCATTTCAGCTGGCTGGTTATGGAAACAGCTGAACACGGTCAGTGTGAAACACCTCGGGTTCTGAGGGAGGAATTGGAAAACAGTACCAAAACAGTCGTTCTGTTTCAGCACCATGTGAACATTAATTCAACTTTTCTTTATGGCTCAACGTTTCTAAAATGGACATTACATGTTGTAAGAGACTTTCTGAGAATGCAGTTTAAACAGAAAGTGTCTACATCAGGAATACAGATGAACTCAAATCTCACACTGGAAAAACTTACGCATCGATCACACATCTCTGGAAAATACATCCTCCTTTTTGGACAACAATAATCACAACCCTATCTGGCTATCATTTATGAACTTTCTACAAACATGATCGAATATCTCCTGGTATAATTGTCTTCTAATTTTGTTTTTCCTGACTGCCCTCCTCCACATCAATACAATCAATAAATAACCCTACTGACCTATTATATATACATAAACATTCTTATTATTATTATTATTTTACCTCGTTCTATTAGTTAATATATTTATTTCCCCATTTAAAAAAACGTTAAATAAATACACAGAATTTATTTTCTCTTCCTTTTCTGTACTATTATATCTGTTAATAATGTTAGTATAAATTATATAGACCTATTGCATAATATTATTTCACCTGTTTATTTAATTTATTTTATTACTATTTTTATTGTTATTATTTTTAATTTATTTTGTGTCTTATTATTTCATTTTTTTTCCTGTAAAAAAAAAAAAAAAAAAGGAATACAGATGAACCCAAAAGCAGACTTAAAGGTAAGGTGGCAAAGGGAATTTTATTTAGAATCTTGCAGGGGTGAGGAGTCCAGGGGCTGGGGGGGGTGAGGCAGTGATCTGGAGGTGGTTCAACCAGCTCCTAATTATGTGGCTATAGGCTCAGACTGCTGAGAGGGCTCTCTCTGTCTCGCTCTCTTTGTGCATCAATATTCCATTCATGCATGTTACTAACTTCAAATCTTTCCAGGAGTATCTGCAATTTGTTGTTAAATGGCAGTGGGTGTAAATGTAACAGCTGCAGATTGTCAGTGATGATTGCAGAGGCCTCAAGCAAACTTGTTGAAGTTGGACATTAATGGTTTTTAATTACGCCCAATCATCTCATCATAAGAGGCAGAAAATTGTGTCAGGATGCAAGATGATGGTCAATGACGTCCTCCAGTGAAGCTTTTGCATGTTGCCATCAATCTGTCCCTGCACAAGCAATTAAAAGACCCCCCCCCCTGCTGTGACATGTCCCCATTCATCAGATATATCTATGTAAGTGTTTAGGTGAAATATCATGGTGTGTCCATGTGATTAGGAGAGCATAGAAGTGAGAAAACCAGCGACATGTAGCAGGCCTCATGCTGGTTCTGGATGAGAACTGAAGACTGAATATGTCTGTACACTGAGTGCTTCAGAAGACTGCTCACCTCAACACATGCATTAAACCATTGTGCTCAAAAACAGGGCAACAAATGCACTGTTCCAAAATGTTCATGAACAACTCAAAGGGTCAAAACATCGGCTGTAAAATCTGTGAATACTATCAATCAATCGTTATAGTGCCAATTCATAACAAGTGTAATCTCGAGACGCTTTACAAAAGAGCAGATGGGATAATATGCAGGAAGGAGTTCTCCTTTCGCTTCTGCTGTTGGGACAAAGACCTCCTGGTACAGAATACTACACAACAAGCATCCTTGGGTTTCATGAAAGGCGCTATATAAATCTAAGTTAGGATGTACTGGACAACGTCCAAGTGAAAACAGGAAAATGTAAAAATAAAGCAGCTCGGAAAAACAAATCAATGTTTGACCTTGAAAAAAACCAGTAAATAATGGACCCCAGCAGAGTTAAAGCAGGAACAAAATGTTGGACAAAACTGTACCAAAGTATCAGTTAATATTGGACCAGACCATGGCCAAACAGTAGTGAATAGAAATCACAAATTTTGCTCCAGGTGATGGAGAACAAATGTGTCTATTTTACATACAGAATAAAAAAAGAGACAGCTCTCTACGATGTTTAGAATTTAGACTGCAGTACCCATTTTGAACACTAGGGGTCAGAGTTACATACTGCTCCTTTAAGTTAATATGACTTTAACGTAAATAAAACTAATTCTATATCACCATGATACAAACTGTTACAGCGGAAGAAATCTGCCAATCATTTGTCGAATAGTTCTTTCTTCCTGCGGGACTGAAATGTTAAGTGCTGAGTTTTGAGAGTGTGTGCTTTTGCAAAATGTAAGATGATCAGCATCTTATTGTTTGTATTGAAACCACAGCAGTCACAAAGAGGAAAATATATTTGCTCTTGAATAACCTTCATTTTCCCAGTGAGATGGAGGCCCTCTGATTGCTTCTTGTTTTCTCCCTCGGTTTGGTAAGGGGGAACATAATGTTGACATCATCACAGCTACTGAGGGGTGAGAAAATACAGATCTTCTTTCCTCACTTACGTTCTCGACATAATGCCTTTTCTCTCTCTCAGTGTGCTCAGTGTAATTGCATTGATTGAACTCCATCACTGTGAGAAATACACCGAGCGCAGCACCATCTGTGACGGGGGCTGTGGCAACAAGGAGTCCAGTGAAGGTAATGAAGAGATCAAAACTCTGAGCATGTTTTTCTGTGAATCTCTGGACTTTTGAAAGATGTATGAAGTCTGCCTGTGTTGACTCAGCTGTGTAATCAACACGCAGGACGACAACGGCTCATGAAATGATGCTGCTGAAGCAGAGAAAAGATTTAAAAAAGAATCCTGCAGGATGATTGTAGAGCTGTGCTTACACAGTGGGGTTACCTCACAGCCAAAAATAGTATTCAGAACACCGCAGAATGGATAGTACTCTTCAGAATACGGAAACTGGCTGACACTCCTTTTTGAAACTGTATTTTTACAAAGAGAAACGTGCTCAAACTAGGATCAATATTGGAGATGCTTTTGAAAAATGGAGAGAGGTTAGAACACAGAAAGGTTTACAGACCCATGCAGAGCTGGATAAACACTGAAGCTTCAGAGTCCACCACATGGTGACCTGTGTGAGCATGGACTCTAGAGAGGGGGGGGGGGGAGACAACTCTCTATGATGTTTAGAATTTAGACTGCAGTACCCATTTTAAACACTAGGTATCTGATTAACATATTGCTCCTTTGAATGGTTTAAAAGTAATAAAATAAATATCATTGCGTTCATTTAAATTAAGATCCATGGTGTTTAATATTCCCAGAACGCTTTATTGATTAAAACATTTAGTTTAATACAGTCAGAGTCACATTTATTGTAGAATCTGTCTTAGTCTGTCGTTGTGCTTTCTTTTTCCCAGTGCCTCGCTCTGTTTGTCCCAGCGCTCCTGAACGCCGCCAGCCTCACCACCATTCTTTACACCCACTTCAAGTCTCAGCTAAAACTACTTGGGTTTCCCTTACTCTGTTTGTATTTTCTATTGGTTTAAATAATGCCTTTATTCCATCCATCCATTGTCTTCCACATATCCAGGGTCCCTCTTCCCTGGCAACTGTTTCCAGCTCCTCCTCCTGGGGGATTCTGAGGCATTCCCAGGCCAGATGGGATGTATAATCCCTCCAGCGAGCTCCGGGTCTACCCCGTGGTCTCATCCCAGTTGGGCATATTTGGAAAACCTCAAGGGGAGGCACACAAGCGGCATCCTTACCAGATGACCGAAACCACCTCAACTGGCTCCTTTGAATGTGAAGGAGAAGCATATAAAATGTTTAATGGATTTACCAAAGATCACTGCCCTATATGGATATTTGATAAAAACTGGATGTTCATATCTGTAAGTGAAGCTAAGCGAAGCTGTGAGGGCTTCAGTTGTGTGTCATATAATGTTTAAATTTCACACTCGATGCAGCATTAAGCAGTTATGGAGTGATTTCAGAAATAGTCATATTAAGTTTGTGCAAAAGGTCCCCCACTTTCATAGTTTCAGTGAAGACACTCTAATTTCCATCACTCCATCTGTCCTTGAACAGCACATGCCTGTTAACAACGCCCCCCATCTGCACCTATCACTGACCTCAGACCCTTGTCCGACCTTTCCACCTTAATTACACCTCATCAGAAGCAGCATCACACAGAGAAGACTACTGCACCCCTCAACTCGGTTCTCTGGCTTCTGTTTGTCGTATTAGTTTCTGTGCGTCCATGAGACTGTAAGTTCATGCATATTATAGTTCTCCTGTAAACTTTATGTTCTTGTTCTGCCTAATTTGTAGTCTGTACTGCTATTGTTGTTTATAACACATTTAGTGTTAGTGTCATGATTTGGTCTCATTTAGTTTTGTATTTCAGTGTTTAGGTTTCCATGTTTTCATTTCTCCTGTCCATCCTTGTGTTGCTGGTTTCCCTTTGTGTGTTTTTGTTTTAGTGTTTCATGATTTAGTTTGTAGTTGTCCTCAGTGTTTCTCGTATTGTATTCCTGCCTCTGTGTGTTTCCCTCCATGTTGATTGCCCTGATTGTCTTCACCTGTGTCTTGTTAGTCTCACCTGTGTCTGATTACCATATGTCTATTTAGTCTCTGTGTTTCTTCCTCTCTGTGTCAGTTCATTGTTTGTCGTATGTTGTATGTCAGTTTACTCGTGGCTCCTCGTTCTCTCCTGTTGGATTTTGAAGTAAGTTTTTGTTTGTCTGTCTCTGTGGGAGTTCTGCCCACTCCCCTGTCTCTGTGGGAGGTTCTGCCCACTCCCCTGTCTCTGTGGGAGGTTCTGCCCACTCCCCTGTCTCTGTGGGAGTTCTGCCCACTCCCCTGTCTCTGTGGGAGTTCTGCCCACTCCCCTGTCTCTGTGGGAGGTTCTGCCCAGTCCCCTGTCTCTGTGGGAGTTCTGCCCACTCCCCTGTCTCTGTGGGAGGTTCTGCCCACTCCCCTGTCTCTGTGGGAGTTCTGCCCACTCCCCTGTCTCTGTGGGAGGTTCTGCCCACTCCCCTGTCTCTGTGGGAGTTCTGCCCACTCCCCTGTCTCTGTGGGAGTTCTGCCCACTCCCCTGTCTCTGTGGGAGGTTCTGCCCACTCCCCTGTCTCTGTGGGAGGTTCTGCCCACTCCCCTGTCTCTGTGGGAGTTCTGCCCACTCCCCTGTCTCTGTGGGAGGTTCTGCCCACTCCCCTGTCTCTGTGGGAGGTTCTGCCCAGTCCCCTGTCTCTGTGGGAGTTCTGCCCACTCCCCTGTCTCTGTGGGAGTTCTGCCCACTCCCCTGTCTCTGTGGGAGGTTCTGCCCACTCCCCTGTCTCTGTGGGAGTTATGCCCACTCCCCTGTCTCTGTGGGAGGTTCTGCCCACTCCCCTGTCTCTGTGGGAGGTTCTGCCCACTCCCCTGTCTCTGTGGGAGGTTCTGCCCACTCCCCTGTCTCTGTGGGAGTTCTGCCCACTCCCCTGTCTCTGTGGGAGGTTCTGCCCACTCCCCTGTCTCTGTGGGAGTTATGCCCACTCCCCTGTCTCTGTGGGAGTTATGCCCACTCCCCTGTCTCTGTGGGAGGTTCTGCCCACTCCCCTGTCTCTGTGGGAGTTATGCCCACTCCCCTGTCTCTGTGGGAGGTTCTGCCCACTCCCCTGTCTCTGTGGGAGGTTCTGCCCAGTCCCCTGTCTCTGTGGGAGTTCTGCCCACTCCCCTGTCTCTGTGGGAGGTTCTGCCCACTCCCCTGTCTCTGTGGGAGGTTCTGCCCACTCCCCTGTCTCTGTGGGAGTTCTGCCCACTCCCCTGTCTCTGTGGGAGGTTCTGCCCACTCCCCTGTCTCTGTGGGAGGTTCTGCCCACTCCCCTGTCTCTGTGGGAGGTTCTGCCCACTCCCCTGTCTCTGTGGGAGGTTCTATATCGCGACGGACATTTTCTCACTCATTTCACGTTTGTTACTGTTGTAATCAATGCTGTGTTTGTATAGTTAATCATGCCCGAATGTTTTCTATACTTTCTTTATATTGTTTCGATCGGAGTGTATTTGTTTTCAGTCGGCTCTCTGTTTGCTAACACTCAAGTGTAGTGTAATGGACCATCCCTCAATTCCTCGGCTCCCCCTATGTGTGCGCTCTGCTTGTTCATATGTGTGCTGCATGGAGGCAGTCATTTGTTGACGCTCCCTCAAGTTAGGAGGATTCATTTTCCATTCATATCGTTTCAAGCATTGTTTGTCTGTTTAATTAATACAATATTACCGGTGTTTCTATATCATGTTGTTTTTTTGTCATTGTAGAAACCACACACACTTATCTCCACTTCATGTCCCAATACATAACATATAATAACATATAATGGTTTTCAATAAATGAGTGGCATCTCAAAGAGAGAGAGTGTGTCAGACTGATTTCCCATGTTCTTACCCGACTACCTTTGGCATCTGCATTTCCTATAACCACACTAAGGTTCAAACATCACTGAGGTCTCGAGTGGTATCCAGAAACCATCGCCTCTATTATAAAGTTACTCATGTGGAAGTTATCTGGATTGTTGGGTTCAATACTTCCCTTGGTAAAGTTTTGTATCACTGATAGTTTGGCCTGCTGAACCTGCACGTACACGACTTCACTCTTTTTGGATTAACATGAGTGGACAACGATGCAACAACAGCTCCGACTAAAACCAGAGTACACAACGGTGAACTCTCGATCATTTCTCAGTGTTTTCATTATCACAGCTGCAGCTTCAGGCTCCGAGAACAGATGGAGCTTAGATTGACGGGCACTGCAAATTAGCTCAGGCTATGAATGCTGTTGAGTGTGTTCACAGGTTAACTTGGTCTATACTTGTCCGTATTCAAATTATAATCGTGCAGTGATCTGTGGTTGTGTAGGTGGTTAACAGACGCCTCGCTGATGATCTAGAAGTGGAGCTTGATTAGCATCAGAGTGTATAAACCGTTATGGTCAGTATCTTTGGCTCAGAGGAACATTGTGAACGACACACATTAAAACTCTCTAATGAGCTCTGCAGGAGACGAGGCGATGAGAGGTGTTGATCAACTCTCCTTCACGTCCTGAAGACACGTGCACTACATTTAGACTCTTTCATTACTCAGATGAATCATGTGTCATCAGGAGAACTTCCAGTTTCCATGGGGAGCAGTCTGAAGCTGTTAGTTTGAAAAGGTTTGACAGTCTGAATGATTCAGATGGACGTTTATCACATCACAGGAATCAGCTAAAAGGCCTGAATGGCTGGAAGACATCAAGTGCACTTTGTTGAGATTGATGTTAGTTTTTTTTATTTTGCACACCAAAGACACACTTATTATTGCTTGAAGGTGATGCCGTGGCATTTATTTTCCTGTTTTCCCCTCGTGTTTTATCCGGCCATTTCTGTAACCTAATGTTCATGTCAAAAGTAAAAACTTTATAGGTTCTTTATCATAGTTTGAAGTCCATCCAAGAAGTTTTGATGACTTATCCAAACTGACTGTTTCACACAGTGTGAAATGGCTGCTGTTGGGTTCTTTAAATAAATTAACTGAATGTGTCAATACAATGAGATGAACATTTTCCTGTTACTATTGTGACTGAAAATGTGTTTTTAGGGTTCGGGTAAGGGTACAGATATTTATTAGAAGAGTTGTTTGTAATGTGCATGGCAGAGATCGAGATGAGGTTGGCTGATGGGAAGATCGTGATAGTCGAGAGATGAAGGGGATGAGGAGAAGAGGGTAAGGGTCGAGGGACCCATCATAAGAAACCCCCTAACCCTAACCACAGAAAAGATGGAGCAGGACAGGAAGTCAGACACCGAAACAACATGAAAACATCCTGTTTATAACACTCCGTTTTGACAGTTCAGAAAAAATGATGAGTGTTTTATACGGTTTTTCATAGAAGAGATGTTTATTGCCATTTGCACAGGTACAGGACAGTACAGGTACATTGGAATTTTTGAGCGTTTCTCCCTGAGTCAGCTTCTACAAAATAGTTAAAATTATATATAAAATAGAATAACATTATAAGAAAAAAAGAGTAGAAAAGTACAAATAAAATAAATAAATAAGTAGTAGTAACAGCTAAGTAAAATAAAATAAAGTGTACAGAAGCTATACACTGTATTAAAGCAAAGATATAACACAAAAATAACAAAGGGGAACACTGTACAATGAAATGAAAATATAAATATGTTTTCTTCTCTCTACTTTCTACATCTTTTATTGTACCTGAGGTTATTGCACATATTTTTCACATTATATAATTACACAGTTTAAGGTTAATATTGCACACTTGTATTATACCACATACATCGTTTTAACTCGCACTGTCGCGAGTGAATCTGTAAAATTACCGCAGTAATTCCTTTCTCTCAGCACTCCAGCTGTCCGGCTGTGCTGCTCCGCACTGAGAACGCAGCCTGTGGGTCTTGACGGACGAGAGTGCGCGGGGAAAAATGTACCTTTCCAAAGGTTTTCCAGCATCATTTCGGGTGAACCAAACAAAGGAATGTCGATGTAAATCTGTTTGTCTATATATGAACCTTCAAAAGACACTAAGAAGTTCATTCAGTAGACCTGAAAACATGGTTGTCTTCATTGTGCAATATGTCCTTTATGATTATCAGTTAAAGGTCTTTAAGAGGTTCTGTGCATTCATCCGACAGCTGTATTCATGTTGACATGTCCAAGGACGGACACACACACACACACACACACAGAAACACACACACACACACACAGACACACAGAAACACACACACACAGACACACACACAGAAACACACACAGAAACACACACAG
>NC_083623.1:1447725-1452725 GCF_963584025.1 Labrus mixtus
CGTGATCCGAGGTTGTGATACAAAGTGTTTCTAAATCTTATATTCTGTGGCTGAAATATCATGAGGGTGTTAAGCTTTGGTCTTTCAAAGGTCTTTAAGTCTTTCCTGAGGGTTTTGTTTACTAGGCCAAAGATGATCATGGATGTTCCTTTCACTTTCTTTATTAGTTCCCCTTTGTTAACGATAACCACTGTCTTAATCATCTTCCCTCGATGACTGCTCTCCCTCGGTTTCCAATACCTGAATGTCATTGAGAAAACAAATTATTCCACCAGGAATCTCCCAGACATAACCTGTGAGAGATATGAAGTCCAGGACTGATCAGCCCTGCCTCATTTTGTTGCCTGCGCTTCTCTCTTTGAAAGCTGTATTAATAAGACAGGATAAATTCAGCGTAAGCACTGAATGAGGCTCGTTGTCTCTTTTGTTGTCATGAAGAGCTTCGCCATCTGTCCTTTTTCTAAAACCAACTTGTACTACCTGCTTTCATTTTCATCCATTCACTCGTTCTCATTTCCTCTTCTTTTGATCCTGAATCTCTCCTGGAGTGCTCGACATAAAGCTCGACCTCTGGGGGGTTTAAATCCTACAAGAGAACATATGGTAGTTATTAATATGATGTACATGCCGTAGAGATATACAGATGGCCTTTTTATTTTTTAAACCATCTCTTTATTGTCTTTTATAGTATAGCATAAACAGTGTATAGCAAAACAGTACACACAATACGAAAACGAAAAAAAGAGGAAATAAAAGTAAAGGAAAAAAAAAAATAATAATAATAATAAATTAATAATAATAATAAATTAATAATAATAATTAATAATAATAAATAAACAATTATAATAATAATAAATAATTATAATAATAATAAATAAATAATAATAATAAAAATAAAAACATAGCAGCCCTACTGACAGTCAGATCTGTTCATCAGTCCAAACCCTTATTCTGTACATCATTACCCTCCAGGAAGTTGTAAAAAAATAGTCCATACTTTCCAAAACTTGTCAAGTTTGTTTTTTGAGAAATAGCTTATCCTTTCAAGAACACGAACGAGAGTCATTCCTTTCAACCACTGAGAGACTCTACAGGTTGTTTTGTTTCTTCCATGAGCGAGCAATGCATCGTTTGTCCATACAAATGGCCTTTACTTTACACACACAGTGTAGATGTTGAACCACTCTCTACAGCAGGATGGGTCCTTGCAGCCTTTATCTGCTGTGTATTCTATTTCCTCCTCATTGTGAGGTTGGTTGGATGTCTTAGACAGAGCACATTGAATAATGAATTATGAGTCATACATTGGGAGATACAGGAGGAGTTCACAGAGGTCATAACCCTTGGTTCTCATCCTCTTTCATACTGAGGGTGCACTCACACTCGGCCCAGTTGCTCCACACTGTGCCTAAGCCTGATTGTCCCCCCCCCCCCCCCCCCCCCAGTCTTTCCTGCTGGCCTGCACTCACATTGCTCTAGGCCCAACTTGGACTGAGCATGGTTACCTCTTGTACATCTGTCATCTCGTAGTATTACTGGAATAGTCATGATTTTTTCCCAAAGACCCTCCAAGGTCACTTGGGGTTTATCCCGCTGACTCTTTGTACCAAGTCAGAACCAAACATGGAGAAGCAGCGTTTATTTTTTTATTTTATTTATTTATTATTTTTTTATTATAATTTTTTTATTATTATTATTATTATTTTTTTTTTTTAAATTTATTTTATGTATTTTATTTATTAGCACACATATAAGAATACATCAAAATAGGATTAACAAAAACATAAAAGGTGTGTCAGGAGAGGTCAAGAAGCCAACAGGCCTCACCTCTCAAGAGACAAATAAATCAACTAAGCAAATCCAATTACACAACTTCAAAACAAAATTAAATATAAACACATATACAGTAACCTGTACACGTATTCATACACACACACTTAGACATACATACAATAGAAAGACTGAACATTTTAACCCTCTATCAGCTAAATGAAACAGACATTAATCTATTAAAAAGGGAGCGAATGAGTGAGTTGATGGAAATAATAGATATATATTTTATGTATGTAAAAGTTTGACCTGGTGGATTAAATGTGAAGACAGTTTCCTTTTAAAAATCTCTGTAGACGAAGAGCAGTTAACAACGTGTCTTTTGGAATTCCATATTTGTACCCCACGATATCTGATGGAAAACTGACCATGTTTGGTTTTCTATAAAGGAAGATGAAGATGATCAAACTGTCTGGTAGAATATGTCTGCGTTCAGTTTCTATGCTCCCTATATCTGGAACAAACCCAGAAAACTGCAGGTCTGCTGAAACTCTCAGCTCTTTTAAATCCAGGTTGAAGACTCACCTGTTTACAGCTGCCTTTCATTAAACAGCTTTAATAAGATTTTAAACTTTAACTCTGCACTGTAACTTTTAACTCTTTTTATACTTTTACTTCAATTAACTTCATTTGAATTATTTTTATTTGAACATATTTTCAGATTTAATAATTTCAGTGATTTTTAAATGTTCTATTTTAATATTTATTTTCTTCCCTCTGTCATGATGCTTTTCATGTCTTGTGTGAAGCACTTTGAATTGCCTTGTTGTTGAAATGTGCGACATAAATAAACTTGCCTTGCCTACCACTCGCCCTCTGAGCCCTCAGCTGAAAGAGACCATCACCTGGTCGGGTCAGCAGAGTTCAGGTCAGGTCACACACTCCAAACCCTGAGAGTCTATCCTTTAACAGACAAAAAACTGAATCCCCCCGGCTGCACAAACAGTCTCCTCCTGTCTTTGTTGACGAGTAACCGAGAGGTCAAGAGCAATCTCTCAAAAAAAAACCCTGAACTGATTAGTTTCTCCTCAGCTCTTTGGGGAACTCGAGTAAATGAATCAGTCAGTGACTGAACACATAACACTTGTGTTAATCTCATACACACGCACACACTATAAAATAATAAATTACACCTTTTATTTTTTTTATTTAATTTATTTATTTTTTATTTTTTTTTATTATTATTATTATTATTATTATTATTATTATTTGTTTATTTTCCATTTTTATTATTATTAATTAATTTTTATTTGTTTATTTATTTATTTTTATTTGTTAAAATATTTAATTGCTAATTATTACTTTTCATGATTATTATTGTCTTATTTGTTATTATAAGCTTTGGCAATATATTTTACACATTCATGCCAATAAAGCCATTTGAATTGAATTGAATTGAATTGAATTGAATGTTTTTAAAAGAATTGCACTCTGAAGAATCGACTGTGGGGCCGGAGAGGAATCAGCAGAGAGTCCCTCAGAAAGCTCTGTAGAGCTGCAGAGGTTGTGATTGCCATTTTGTGCATTACTTTGCAAATTAAAATTGTTCATAATCCCTCCATTAGTAGTAATAAAAACTGAGCATATAGTGGAGTTGCACAGCTTGAATTAGAAAGCTGCAGTGCTGATGACAGATGTGTTTGTGTTGCACGTCAGAGTGTGTGCATGATGATTAATCAGTGGTCAACACACTCGTCATTTAAAGCTGCACTATAAGCCAGTTTACTAGCTATGGGTTTGGAAATTGCTCATTACTGGAGTCTCATCAAATGGAAGCTGATGAAGGTGATGACGACCAAGCAGAGCGTGACGGCAGAGTGTTGACACAAATGAGAAAATGAGGCCTGAGAGTGGAGTCCATCACTGAGCCTGTGACGGACCGACCTCAATCAAGAGTGTAATGGAGAAGAGATTGATGTGAAAGGTCGAAACAGAGACAATACAGACGCTCCTCTGTGTCAAAATGTCAAAACAGCTGATAAACCAACAACAGCACAACAAATACGGATATAAAAGCTTGATGTGCGCGATGAGAAGCAGCAGAGAGAGAAAAAAGGGAACAATGTCAGTAAGAGCAAACGATCAGCTTTGAGTCTGATTGGACACACAGGTGCTGACAGGAAGTGACCAGAGGCAAAGCACAACATTGAGGGCAGTTCTTGAGAGCTCTAATCAGTATAGAAACCATCTTATAAGTCGTCGTTATCAAACAAAAACCATCGTCATTACCATCATCATCATCAATAATATGGAGACCATCATCATTAAGTTAGTAGGTTTCCAGAGAGCCGGCCAATCAGAAGAAAGTGGGCATGTGGGGGAGGGGGGGCCTTAAAGAGACAGTAGCTGAAAATAACTGTTTCAGACAGAGGCTGAGGTTTTTACTGACGCCGGTATCAGATAAAGATTTGACTAACTGACAACATGAAAGGTGACAATGAGGAACTTGATAAATCAAAAAGAACATGCATGCACTTCCTGATATTTCTCGCTTGGTTCGGGTCTTAACTTTCAACAAGTTTCTGACAGGTATTATTACTTTGTAGCAGCCATTTTCTGGTTATTTGTTGTTTTGCGTTTGTTTTTGTTGTTTGTGAACAGCAGGGGGCAGTGGGCACCTTGCCAAGCACATGGGTTGATTAGGAACTCTTTAAATGTTCCAGGTGTGTCTCTGTTGGATGATGCACCAGGAAGGGACACAGGTTTTTTTACCACATGTTAATGAGACAGGTCAATGGGATGCAGTTGGAAATGTTTTATGTCTAAATTAAATGAAGAAAACATGATATTCCTGACTGGACATTGAACTTATTGCGTGCGTAAGGCCTCACTGGAACGGTGTGTCAGTGGCTGTTTGTTGAGTTCATGTGGTTTGTTTATAATTGTAACTTCATTTGTTTTTGGACAAATAGCCACCATAACTTTTTTAGATTGAGAGTTTATATTGTTTACTTTTTTAAGCAGCTTTGCAGAGAGTAGGGGTGAGCTAGTTGATTCCACCAATAAACGAATTGACAGTTTGAGTGGTGAAGTCGGCAAGATTCCTCAGAGCCTGAAGCGGAAATTGAAGACTTAAAGGTGGGATACAGCACCTCTCTGGATCGCTGCAAATCAGTTAACAATGACCGTGCTAACATCCATCCCTCTGCAACCAACTTGATGAACAAGAT
>NC_083623.1:1457725-1490225 GCF_963584025.1 Labrus mixtus
AAGACTCCGGCGTCCTGTAGATGTTCTTTGAGAAGCTTGATCTCAAGTCTGTCGGTTTCTCTTTTCTACGGGGCTGAGGTGAAGAAGAAATGGGCTGAGGTGAAGAAGAAATGCGTCCTGGCTGACGCATGCTAGCAGCTAGCAGCGTCATATTTAGACTCGCAGCGTATTTGAAACGGAGTGGAGCATAGTGGCGCTGCTGGATCGCGGCGTGCACGGAGTATGTGGAAATTTGAGGGTTACTCACCGAGAGAGTCAAATCAAACACTACTTCTCTAGTTCAGACCTCCTGGATCATCGCCCCATCCAGTCTAAACCCACCGGGGGGGGGGGGGATCCATCATTATGTCAGATTAACTCACTCTCTCTCGTGTGTGACCCCAGGCGTGTCTTTTATCTCGGACTGACAGACACGAGAGGACTCACAGAGACAAAGCTAAATAAAGCTCAGCACGTCGATTAGACACATTAATGCACGCAGAGAGAAAAATAAACAGCGAAGCAGTTTAAAGGTTACATAAGAAATAATCTGTAATGATTCTGAGTATTTTTACCCCCCAAGCAATTAAGTGTTTATAGTTTAAAACGAGAGCCGGTTATGTTAATCCATCCCGACCTGAATATATGATGCAGCCTCAGCTCTCTGCAGCCTGAAAAACCAGACAGGATGTGAACACTTTTACTTTGTTTTACAGAAATGGTCTCGATCCCTAAATGTCTCCGTCTTTTCCAGGTCTCAAACCCTAGATGTCTCGGTCTTGTCCCGGTCTCAAACCCTAAATGTCTCAGTCTTGTCCCGGTCTCAAACCCTAAATGTCTCGGCCTTGTCCCGGTCTCGATCCCTAAATGTCTCGGTCTTGTCCCGGTCTCGATCCCTAAATGTCTCGGTCTTGTCCCAGTCTCAAACCCTAAATGTCTCGGTCTTGTCCCGGTCTCAAACCCTAAATGTCTCAGTCTTGTCCCGGTCTCAAACCCTAAATGTCTCGGTCTTCTCTCCGTCTCGATCCCTAAATGTCTTGGTCTTGTCCCGGTCTCAAACCCTAAATGTCTCGGTCTTGTCCCGGTCTCGATCCCTAAATGTCTCGGTCTTGTCCCAGTCTCAAACCCTAAATGTCTCGGTCTTGTCCCGGTCTCAAACCCTAAATGTCTCAGTCTTGTCCCGGTCTCAAACCCTAAATGTCTCGGTCTTCTCTCCGTCTCGATCCCTAAATGTCTCGGTCTTGTCCCGGTCTCGATCCCTAAATGTCTCGGTCTTGTCCCGGTCTCAAACCCTAAATGTCTCAGTCTTGTCCCGGTCTCAAACCCTAAATGTCTCGGTCTTGTCCCGGTCTCAAACCCTAAATGTCTCAGTCTTGTCCCGGTCTCGATCCCTAAATGTCTCGGTCTTGTCCCGGTCTCAAACCCTAAATGTCTCGGTCTTGTCCCAGTCTCGATCCCTGCCCTGGTCTCGATCCCTAAATGTCTCCGTCTTTTCCAGGTCTCAAACCCTAGATGTCTCGGTCTTGTCCCGGTCTCAAACCCTAAATGTCTCGGTCTTGTCCCGGTCTCGATCCCTAAATGTCTCGGTCTTGTCCCGGTCTCAAACCCTAAATGTCTCAGTCTTGTCCCGGTCTCAAACCCTAAATGTCTCGGTCTTGTCCCGGTCTCGATCCCTAAATGTCTCGGTCTTGTCCCAGTCTCAAACCCTAAATGTCTCGGTCTTGTCCCGGTCTCAAACCCTAAATGTCTCAGTCTTGTCCCGGTCTCAAACCCTAAATGTCTCGGTCTTCTCTCCGTCTCGATCCCTAAATGTCTCGGTCTTGTCCCGGTCTCGATCCCTAAATGTCTCGGTCTTGTCCCGGTCTCAAACCCTAAATGTCTCAGTCTTGTCCCGGTCTCAAACCCTAAATGTCTCGGTCTTGTCCCGGTCTCAAACCCTAAATGTCTCAGTCTTGTCCCGGTCTCGATCCCTAAATGTCTCGGTCTTGTCCCGGTCTCAAACCCTAAATGTCTCGGTCTTGTCCCAGTCTCGATCCCTGCCCTGGTCTCGATCCCTAAATGTCTCGGTCTTGTCCCAGTCTCGATCCCTGCCCTGGTCTCGATCCCTAAATGTCTCGGTCTCAAACTCTAAATGTCTCGGTCTTGTCCCGGTCTGGATCCCTAAATGTCTCAGTCTTGTCTCGGCCTCGATCTTGATTCAGTATTTCTTTCAGTCTAAAGTATCAAACTAAATGTCATCGTTAAAAGAAAGAGAATCAAACTAGACACGTCCTCTCTCATGTTTAAACTAAGTATACGGCTCTAAATGTGTTTTTTTTTGTTTGAGTGTGATGAGTTTCATTTGAGCAGATTTATCTTTTTTGCTCTTTAAAAAAAATGACAGGAGTGAAAGTTAACTTCCGTTTTAGCTTCCGTTTTAGACGATTCACTGCACAATTTCAAGCACCAAAGTCGATCGTTAGGAGAGTCTCTTGCCTTCGAGATAAATCATCTTCAGAAATTCTGCATGTTTTTGAGTTTGCATTTGTTTGTCTTTGTTTCAGAAAATGTAACTTATTGATGTGAGGTTGGACACTGAGAGGATAAAGATTCACTGCATCTCTCCCTGCAGGAAACTTTCAGCTCACAGCAGACGGCCTGCTGTCTGTCATCTGTGTCGCTGTTAGATAAAAACCACTGAAGAGGATCTCTCTTTTGAAGCACTCAGGCTCAAACAATGAAGAGGCTTCTGACAGAGGAGCACTGTGATCAAGACGGTCTCAAACAAAGAGCTGATGAGAGCCTGCAGCAGCTGGAGCAGACGACACACTGATGCACACAGCTGTGTGTCGTCTGCGTATTGAGAGGAAACTAGACTTCATTACTAGACGAGTCGTCCAGTAATGAAGCGGCTCTGATTTGTGAGGACGTCACCTCCAATTAATCATATTTCATCTTTGCATTTGTTTCTGTCAAACTCAAACAGAACACAAGCTGCAAATATCGAGAACCTCATATAACCTCAAACCAAAGTGCTGCAAACGCCTCGTCCTAAACTTTAGATTTGGATTGCATGACAAGTGTTTGTTTTCCTGTTTGTGTTGTTCCCTGCAGGACAGCAGCCTGAAGCGTTTGGATCCAAAGTACACAAACTCCTTCAGGCCACTCTATCTCCGTCTCTGCCCAAGTGGGAGCCATTACAACCACCGCACCATGGTCTGCTTCCTGTTGGACAGGCAGGTTAGCAAACACCAGCGGTTAGCTTGTGCTAGCATGCGTTAGCTTGCAGTGTAGCTAGCAGCAGTAAACGTACACACTACATCCTGCAGGGGGCGGAGCTTCTAAAGGATGAGGGGCCCAGTTTGAATGTTGTGTTTCTACATTTCCACTGACTCCATCTTTAAAAATGTTTCAGGTTCAGTCTGCTTGATAAATCCAAATCACTTTTTAGGATGTTTGACCTGAACTACTTCTTCCTTTTTTTAAAGAGAATCTCTCTGTCTTTACCCGTCTTCATCTTTTATTCATGCAGAGAGACCTTCCTGTCATCCTGAACCAGGTCGGCCGACCTGCTGTCATAAAAGTGAGTGGCGAGGAAACGTTAGAGAGAAAACGATTTTACATAGTTTGGAGGAAACAAGAAGAGAATAAGAAGTTAGGAGAGTGAGTGGACGGAGAGAGGATGGAGCGTGTGAGTGACAGAAAACGGAGACTCTCACTGACAAGATATTCAATCATGACAGAAAATGTTACTGACAGACCGACCTGACAGTTCACCAAGTTCGAGGACTAACTTTCTGCAAGAAGACAAATCAAGCTGTTACACCGGAGCTGCTCCAACTTTTACAGTCAGTCATGAATAAATGTTTTATTTGGAGGAAGGAGGTCAGATTTGGGGGGGCTGTGGTTAGCGCTGTTGCCTCACTGCGAGAAAGTTTGAATTTCACTTCTGACAGCTGCCTCTCTGCATGTTCTCCCCATGCAATGTGTGGGTTCTCTCCGGGCACTCCCTGCAACCCTGAACAGGAAAAGGGGTACAGATGATGGATCTGCTTGAAGCCTTCAAGGCCAAAAAATCTGTGAGTCCCCCGACAACCTCATCCTGGTTTTAGAGCTCATTCCTATGGCGCCCTATTGTTACAGTTTCCGTTGCCTTTCCTCCTATACTCTGGTAATCCAGAAACGAACGCTGCAAGGAGCCTCATTTGTCAAAAGAGCTGTCAATCATGCATCACATCTGCTCCATTTTTTGTTGTTAAATAACTCAAAACTGCGACATCAGTCAGAACGATAAGAACTTTAACGACTGACTGCAGGTTTTACTTGATGTGTATTTTGATTTAATAGTTTGACTCCAAGCCCAATCTGTTAACATGGAGGAGGCGGAGTTTATGACCTATTCTGCAGCCAGTCGGCGGGGGGGAGGGGAGTTAATGATTTTGGCTTGCTCCGTCCATCTGATTTGCACCTCATTTTAAGACAAACTCGCCCCCAAGTGAATTTTCTTTTGACACAACTTGTGTGTGAAAATGACATCAGGGGCTTCAGGTCGAAAGTAAAAAATGAGACTTGTGTGTGGCTTTGTGTCAGGTGTAAGATGGTGCCTGCTGTAAAAAGGAGTTACTGAGACCCTGAAGCTAAAGAAATAAAACTTGTCATAAAAAAACTTAACACACAAACTTAAGTGTCAAGAGTTTCACAGCGACGGTCTATCAAGAGACGACAGCTTCTTATTTATTTACACTTGCAGCTTAGCGGATATAATGAAGTGAAAGGTTACAGCCTGGGACAAAGCGCCTCAGAGATTGGGATGAAAAATGAGAGAATTTATCCCTTCAATGACACACACACAATAACGTCCGGCATCCATCCATACGCTGTGAGACTGATATGAAGCAATAAAGAAAAAGGAACAAATCTCAGGAGAGGAATAGGAGGTAAAGACTTGTTCTGCTACTTTTCATCACTTTGAGCTTGTTTTCTAAACTGTTACCTCCTGACTCAAAGCTAGTTTCTATCAACTGAGTTTGAGTCTTTTAGCTTCATCAAGTTGATCAAAAGAGAATCAAATTGTTGAAAGTAAGACCAGTTCTGACGGCTCATTTTTCCTCTGGCTTCAGGATTTTTACTCTTAATCTATCGGTCCTTCCTGCTTAAAGGAGCAGTATGTAGCTCTGTCACCTAGTGTTTAAAATGGGTACTGCAGTCTAAATTCTAAACATCATAGAGAGCTGTCTCCCCCCCCTCCTCACACAGGTCACCATGTGGTGGACTCTGAAGCTTCAGTGTTTATCCAGCTCTGCATGGGTCTGTAAACCTTTCTGTGTTCTAACCTCTCTCCATTTTTCAAAAGCATCTCCAATATTGATCCTAGTTTGAGCACGTTTCTGCTCGTGGAGCTTATTAGAAACATGCAGAGGCTTTTTAGGTCGGGTACAATCACTTCTATCTGAACCACTTCTCTTGCCCGCTTCCATCGCTGCAACACCTGTTGACCTGATAACTGCTCTCATATCTGACAAACAGAGGGGCGTCCAAAACGGCCGTGCATGGGGTCGCCTTAAAACCGTCTATCTTCTCTGGTCCAAACAAATCCAGAGCATTCAGGACCAGAATCTAAAGATAGAAGGAGGACATACTTCTGAAATTATCTAGATATTTTCAGGATGGCAGATATGAAAACGACTTTTAAAAACCTACAACCTGTAATCTATTTGTTGATATGAACAGCACTCATCGGCCTCACTTTTGTTATTTTTTGACTTTTTTAATTCTTTGTGAATAAATAACTTTATGTCACTAACAATCAGGTTTTAACTTTACTTCTCTCTCTCTCTCTCTCTGTGACTCTTTGAAAGCTGGATTTAGAGGTTGGATGCTGCTTGTATTTCTTTATGTTCAGTCATTGATTTAACGCAGCCCTGGGCATCAACGTGTTCACACAGATTCATTTCACCTCTGGAGAACTCATTTATTTCGGCTCGTTTGGCCAGGTGAAACAATGTCATTCAGACTGCTAGCTGCAGAAACTCTGCAGTGACGAGGTGAGCTGAATGATGAGTTGTTAGCAGGGAGGTAAAAGAGGCAATCAGTGGGATAAAACTATGTAAATTCTCTCTCTCTCAAACGGCTTGGCTTCAGATCGCCTGCAGATTAGTTGCCACCCAGGAGTCGTGTGACTCAGAATCCAAATTAATAAGACTAAGCCCGAATGTCAGACTTCAAGCCTGCTGCAGGGAAGATGTCAGCTTTGACAATAGAGTAAGAGCTGAGGGTTAATGGAGGTATTTAGAGTCCGAGTTTCCGCTCTGACCGTCAAGCATCCGATTGATTTAATGAGGCTTTATCCATTTCTCCAGTTGTGTCTTTTTAAGGCATTTATATTCTGCTCACGTCATTTCCTTATCTGTCTTCTTTACTACAAGGCGGCTCTGATGGCATTTCATATCCTGTTGCACTCTTCATGATAAAAATGTGTGCATCACTTCACCGACTCTCCCATTCAGATTCAATGCATGCACGCAGGAAACATAAAAAAGATGTTCTGCAAACTCAAAGATCCTCTTATTGGTCTCGAGGGCGACAAACAGGAAGCTCTAAGAGACGATCAGAAACAGAGGATGAGGAGGAAGAATGACGGTTACTTACATATAATTTGGGTTTGTGTCCACATGGAGTTTTTTTTTTCACTTCTGAGTGCCAGCTGCTTTTTTTTTTTTATTGTACCCAATAAGGAAAGAGTGTTTGCAGAAGTGCGAGCAATGCACCTTTTATTTTATAGCTTTTTTATTACTTTATTGTAGAGACAGTCAAATGCGTGAAAGGAGCCACAGGTCATATTTAAACCCAGGATGCTGAAAATATCTCACTTGTGTGTCACACTGCAATAGGAAAACAACCCTGAGCACTGTTTATTTTGGTTGCTAAAAGAAGAGGAGTAATGGTGAAATTGATGCAAAGTGGCTCGTAAGGATTCAAGTTAGGTTGCACATCTGTCTTAAAGGGAAATAAACCTAAAAATAAAGATGATATGGAGAAAAATAATCAGTCCAGCTGAATGAGGAAAACACAAATCCAAAAAAAACAAGGATATTTAAATAACCAAAATAAGACAATAGACAGAGAATAACAGATCAAATATTTAATCCTTTTTTTCTCATATTGTTTCAAAAATGTGTTTAAAGGAGCAGTCTGTAACTCTGACACCCATCAGCGAAGGGAGGGGAGGGGCCACCGAGGCCATGGCCCATGCTGGAATCTGATTGGCCCCCTCCCAGCACCCTTCGACAAAATAATGTCTTGTCATTGGGTAATTTGTTTTCTCTCAGAGGAGCACTAGCTGGTTGTTACAGCACAGCTTTATGGGGGCGGGGTGAGGGGGGAAACAGAGTATTGTTGTGTTTGGGACGGGAGCGGCTGTAAAATAAAACAAACACACCTCTTCTCTCACTTCGACTCTGCACTAACGGACACTCGGAGAGCTGCAAATTCAAACCTGCGGTAAGTTGAACACAAACGAGTTACTGATATGTTTTATCTTAACTCCTAGTTTTAACGATTATCTTTAGTTCATTTAACATTTTGCTGACAAAAAGTTGACGTTATAACAAATATTATGTAGCGAAGCTAATGAAACGTGCCAACTAGATGGTAAATAACCATCAAGGGGTTCCTGCATTAACGTTTATGTGACACGAAAACTAGCTAGTAGCCTACGGAGTGTTTTTTTATTTTTTTTGAAACAAGGAAAATCTGCTAACGTTAAATGAAGACTTTTTGGGAGCAGCCAGGGCATTCCTAAGTCTGAGTTACAACTGAATGGTGGGAACTTGTCTCTGTTAGAGGAGCCAGAGGTGTCAAAATTGTCGAAAAGAAAAGCAGCCAGCATTGTTAGAAAAAGCCATGTGAGGGTCATGTACAGATCAATGAACCCAGACAGGGTCAGGGTGACAGTTCTGAGGACAGGCAGCCGAGGCAGGGCCAGTCGAGCAGCCCATCATCAGAGCAGGGCAGACAGACATTCCTCAGCAGGTCAGAGCAGATTGAGAACAACATTGTTAATATAAGAGAAGAAAGCATTGTGTTTGTGTGTGTGTTTACATATTTAACTTGAGCTATCAGGCTGTTATTTTAACATTGGTCTTCATGGTTGGCTAGTCCTTGTAATATGTGAGTGTAGCATAAATATATCAAAACCTTACTTCCTGAATAACCTAATCTTTGCTGAATCCATATATGAAAACATAGAATTGTCTGATGATGGGGACAGGAGGGAAGCATTAATCCCCAGCCAGCACCTCTTCAGGTAGCTTCTCCTGGGCCCAGTGGTATGTAAAATATGTGCTTATCTAACCTTAGCATCCAGCCTATCAATGCTTTATAGAGTCAATGATGAGATAATATATCTTTTATTTTTTTAAGATATTTCTCAATCAAGATCTGAGGGTCCTGTCCAGCCCCACTTGAGAACATTTCCTAAGACCATACAAGGAGACCACATGAGGTCCTTCAATGACAGGTGGTTCAAGGAGTCTGAATGGATGGAGTACTCCATCAGCCAGGACTCATCCTATTGTTATCCTTGCCGTCACTTTTCACTCCCAAACACTGCTGATGTAGCTTTACGTCAATGTCAGGTTACCGTAATTGGAGAAAAGCTATATGCAAAGATGCTGGTCTGAAACAACATGCTAGGTCTAAAGACCATGTCAGTGCCGTGTTTGCCTGGAAAGAGTTCAACAAACTCGTTGAATCCAATGTGTCTATGCTTGATTCTATGAACAAGGATAGGCAAAAGAAAATTGAGGAGAACCGGAAATACATAAGAACTGTAGGGGATGTTCTGTTACTGACAGCTACACTAAATATTGCACAGAGAGGGCACAGGGAAATGGAGGGCACACGCAATAGGGGAAACTTTTTGGCTATTTTAGAAGAAATAGCCAAGCATAATCCTCTTGTTGAGCAACGTATGACTAGTGGTAATGCAAAGTATATCAATAGCAATATACAAAATGAGATTTTGGATGTTTTGGCACAAATGGTGCACAACGACATTATCAAAGAAGTTAAGGAAAGTCGTGTCTTTAGTGTTATTGCAGATGAAACTAAAGACCTAAACAAAAAAGAACAGCTTTCCCTTGTTCTCAGATACTATTATGATGGAACTGTTCATGAAAGTTTCCTAGACTTTCAACATGCAGAGACTTTAGATGCAGCAGGCCTAACCAACTTGATCATTTCTAGCTTGGAACGTTATGGTCTAGAGTACAGAAGTAATTTGGTAGGTCAGGGTTACGATGGCGCTTCAGTCATGAGTGGCAAGCACTCTGGCGTCTCTACTCGCATTGAAGAAGAAGCAAAGTATGCCTTCTACGTGCATTGTAATGCACATTGCTTAAATCTTGTCCTGGTTGACACAGCCAAGTCTGTACCAGAGGCACATCTCTGTTCTTCAGCGACCGTATGTGTATGTATCGGGCTCGTATGTACACCAGAAGTGGTTGGAGGTCCAGAGGGACATGTACGAGGGTCAGCCGAGGGAACTGAAGCTCTTAAGTGACACTAGGTGGGCTTGTAGGCAGGCTGCTTGCCGTAATTTGCTGGATAGACTGCCTGCAGTCATCAGGGTCCTGCAAGAGATAACGGAGGAGTGCAGTGGAGACAGGGCCGTTGAAGCCCGGGGTTTGCTTGCGAAAATTGATTTGACCTTTGTAGGACTTTTGGTAACGCTACATAAACTACTTACGGAACTTTGACACAAAGTTTTTTGTCAGACATGCTGCAGTCACCATCTCTTGATCTGGTAAGAGCAGTTGAACTTGTCGGTGCTCTTTTTGATTCATTTCAGTTCTACAGAAATGATGAGACCGCTTTTGAACAGCTTTGGAATCAGGTGGAGAACACTGCTAAAGACTGCAATATAAGCATGGAGTGTGTACAGAAAAGACAACCACAGACAAGCTCTAGATTACAAGGATCTATCATTACATCCACTGTTCGTGAGCGAGAAAATACAAATGTTGATGTGAATCGTTTTCGGCAAAGAATCGTTTACTCCGTATTAGACTGCATGATTAACGAGCTACAGGGGCGATTTTATAAGCAGAACTGTACAGTAATGAAAGGAATCCAGTCTCTGCACCTCAGAAGCTCTACATTCTTACAAAAGACAGATTTATTTGCCTTTGCTGAAGTGTATGATACTGACTTAGAAGACCTGGAGCATGAGCTTCATCAGGTCAAGAGGCTCTTGGAAAGGAAAGAGAAGAATGGAATGGCAAAGCCATCAACACTACTGGAGTTTGTTGTTCTCCTGGAGCCTTACAGGGATGTTTTTCATGAACTATTTAGGCTTACCAAAATTGCATTAGTTACTCCAGTTGGTAGTGCCTCCTGTGAAAGAAGTTTCTCTGCACTTAAACTGATCAAAACACACCAACACCTCTCCAGATCCTTTGGGCCGACAAGTAAATATAAAGGCCTTCTATCTTACTTTTATGCATTTGGTGAGGCATGATTTTCTGTTCTTTAAGCAGTGGATTCATTGTTTTTTCCCATTGTTGTTCTACTCCTATAGTTTGTTTTCCTTGGGATTAAACATGTGTTAATGTTTGTCATGTGTTTGTATTTATATCATATGTTTACATTATAAGGCCAGAGGTGATATGCAAAAAAGAAAATGCTAATGCTATTCAGACAAACAGGACACTGAGTGACAGCTGCTTGAGCATGCACTATAATTTATAACAATAAGTGAAGAAGGGGGAAATCTGCCTATTTAATGTAGCCAAATAAATCCTTTATTGTGAATCAATTTGAGTGTCATGAGCTGCTTTTGAAAGTAACAATTATTGTACGTTCCATTTTGTACAAGTATGTTCCGACCAGAAACCTTTTCCAGATCATGTTTATTTTGTTGGATCTGTTTAATTAGCTTAGGTCTATATTAAGTTATACAATGTGAGTACATGTAAAGAACACTTCTCAAGGAATTACTATAGGCTACATCTACGAATAATGCAGTAATTGGGTGCCCCCAAAAATATAGCATTGGCCCCCTATTGGCCCCCCCTAAAAATAAATCCTACAATCGCCACTGCTGACTCCTAGTGTTTAAAATGGGTACTGCAGTCTGAATTCTAAACATCATAGAGAGCTGTCCCCCCCTTCAACATGTTTCCTTAATGATCAGATAGTAAGATACCTTCATCATTTCACTCACTACACATCTTACTTATCGATCCTATAATTTAACAGGTGACATGAAGAAAGGAAGGAAATGTGTCAAATTGAGACAGCCAAACAAGAAGACGTGAAGAGGTGAGCAAATAAAGAAAATAAACAGTCTGAGTAAACCTTTCAAAAACTCCAGGTGTGACAAATACACATTATCACCTCAGCAGAACAAGAACGTCCACATTTCACCGTCTGGACTTTAAAAAGCTTGAAGTGAAAGGTGAAAAATTCAGGCAGACTTTTCACATTGCTTCTTTCAGAAAGAAGCAATGATAAGGTGTGATTTAAAGAGCAGAGAGAGAAAGAATATGAAGTAGAAAGAAGGAAAAAGGAAAGAAGAGAGGACAGAAGGAGAGAAAATATTCAGGATTTAGAGAAGGAAGGAACAATTTGTGACAGAAAGAAGACATGAAACAAAGAAACTTGGAGAACATGAAAAGGAAGAAATAGGGAAAAAATTAAGAGAGGAAAACAGGATGAAGTAGAGATAGGGCATAGATTTAGGTGTCGAGCATGGAGAGAAAAGGATACCTTAGAAAGGAATTGAAGGAAGGGATCGGATGCGTGAGAAGAAAAGAGGAACAACGGAAGGGAGGTAATCAGTAGGATTTGGATTGTTTTCTTTCCCTAATGTTTTACTCAAAGCTGAATTAATTTGGCCACTTTTCTTTGCAGAAAAGTGGCTTTTAGTTGTGAACATCAGGGGGCCTGAGCATGTTCCCTGTGGAGCGCCGTAAGCTTTATGTACTTCCGAAAATCCCAAACAATATCCAGATTTTCACAAACCTTATCAGGGAGTGATTGTGTCTTTGTTTGTATTGTGACCGGGGACCTTTCAGCCTCTCATTAATACAAGTTTAACACTCTGCTGAAGGCACATGAGGTTGAAAAGGAACGGAAGGTGATTCCATCAGAGAGGTTTTTTACTTACACTCTTTGTTTCGACTCATTCTTAATCTTATTAGATCTTTAATTCAGCTTATGGAGTCCAAAGGATGAAGCCCCTCTCCAGTGATTTCGGGCACTGTTGTGATATTTAATATAATCTGAATCATTTCCTGAAAATCCTGATGTGCTACACTGCCAAATAACTTTTTGACAAAGTAACATTTTGTGCTTAAAGTGTCCGGTCTGAAAGTACTTTTACAGCAGGACTTTGAGCAGCAGGGGGCGCCTCACAGCAAGAAGGTTCTGGGTTCAAATCCCCGATCAGACAGGAGTTTGGAGTTTGCGTGTTCTCCATGTGCACGAGTGGGTTCTCCTTTTTTTTTTTTTTTTTTTAAGTTTTATTTTTGCCTTTAATGGAGAAACAGGACAGTGGATAGAGTCAGAAATCGGGGAGAGAGAGGGTGGGGAATGACATGCGGGAAAGGAGCCACATGTGGGATTCGAACCCGGGCCGCCCACTTGGAGGACCACAACCTCCATACATGGGGCGCACACTAACCACTGTGCCACCAGCGCCCCAAGAGTGGGTTCTCCTTAGATCCTCTGGCGTACTCACACAGTGCAAAGACGTGCTCGTTAGGTTGTTTGGTGACTTTAAATTTCTGTAGGTGTGAATGTGAGAGTCATGTCAGCCCGGGAATGACTGGTGACCATATGTAACCGGCCCCTCGGCCAATCACAGCTGGGATAGCCCCCCCGCAACCCCAAACTGGAGAAGTGGTAAAGATAATGGATGAATGGATGTGAGCAGCAGAAAAGGAGGGACAGAAACCAGGACCCAGACTCTGGAAGACTCCTGTGTGTGTGTGTGTGTGTGTGTGTGTGTGTGTGTGTGTGTGTGTGTGTGTGTGTGTGTGTGTGTGTGTGTGTGTGTGTGTGTGTGTGTCTGTCTGTGTTTTAATAAAAAGGAATTCGGTAATTAAAACCGGGCTCAGATGTTGCTCACTTTCATTTTCTTCCTCTATCTGTCTGTCTGTCTGTCTCTCTTACACACACACACACACACACACACACACACACACACACACACACACACACACACATACACACACCTGCAGGTAATAATGGGTCTTGTGAGTTTGTCAGTCTGTTTGTGGGTCCTCTGATGAATTTCAATAAAATGATGAAGCAGACTGATGGCTCACTGCTGCCACCAGCTGGCTGCAGCTGGTACTGCTACTACTACCACTTACATAATTCCCACTGATGAAACACATTCATTTCTACATCAGAGCATCTCTATGACGAGCATGAGGTTTTCATGACGTAATGTCCATACCAGAGGATAGGGGGGAAAGTGAGCTGGTGTCCAGAGCCTCCGCCCAGATCACATGACAGCCTTGGGAATCCAATTTTCTCTGTCATACCGTGCTTTAGCAATATTTTTTTTTTTACATTCATGCCAATAAAGCAGATACAGGTGTTTTTTTTACCTGCTTAAAGCACACTTTACCATTTAACAACACATCCACACATATACAAACCTCCAGTTACTGAAGAGGACTAATGACCTTCTGCACAAACCGCTCTAACTTCTCTACATCTCACAGAACGCTTGAATAAATCTTCTTACAAGACAGGTAGTTCTGACCAAGCAGTCCCTTTAATTCACAGTCAGAAGTCAGGACACACACACACACACACACACACACACACACACACACACACACACACACACACACACACACACACACACACACACACACACACACACACACACGTCTCTGGGCTGAGCCTGTCGGGTTATTTTGGGGGTCAGCTGTCGTTCGTCCTGTCAGCAGACCCCTCCCCTCTCCCTCCACCTCTCTCTCTCTCTCTCTCTCTCCCCTTCCTCTGCACCCTCTCTGTCTCTTCTTCACCTCCTCTCCGGTAAGACTCTTTTCAGCCTCTTAAAACTCACATTTACTGATTTTCAACACAACAAAAAACAGCAACTTACTGGCATGTCAATCACAGATTTCGTCTTTTTTGCTACTTTAGTGTTTCTTATCTTGAGTGGGATGTTTGGAAAAACACTTTTTTTTACTCTCTTGAGGCTTTAAAACGGCCTACGGCGTACATTAAGGAATCATAATTATTCCTCTACACCAAGTGATATCACATTTAATTTTGATTTAATGCTCTAACATTGGAAAAACATGGAGCGGTTCTTTATTGGCGGCCATGACACCATGAGCTGCTTTGTCACTGTTCATGCCTTTAAAGCAGAGATCCAGGATAAGCGACAGCTGAAGCCAGCGAGCTCGACAGAAAACGCTTCAGACTCTCTGAGAAACCTGCTGAACACTTTAGAAAATAACAGCAAAATTCACTGCTCGGTTTTGGAGTCAACAGATTGAAGCTTGGTTCATATTCAGAAGTTCAGCCGAATGTATTGCTATGAATAAAATGGAGACATTGTTGACACTGTTATTAGATATACTGTGAAATCACTCTGAGATTCTTCAAAGTGTTCTAGACAGATGGCTCAGTTGGTAGAGTCGGTCTGTGGTTCGATCCCCAGCTCCTGCAGCCACATGTCCGATATGTCCTTGGGCAAGACACTTTGACAAGTTGCTCCCGCTGCTTAGTCGGTATCGTATGAATGGATGAGTTACTTCTGATGGACTCTTCACTCAGCAGCCTCTACCATCAGGGTGTGAATGTGGAGGTGTGACCTGCGGTGTGAAAGAGTCGTCAGAAGACTAGAAAATAAATATACAAACTCAAGTCCAGAAAACATCGTTTGGAGCCCAAAGAGGCTTATTTATTTGTGAGTCTTCGTGCATCATTCATCTCATTTAAAGACCCTTAAGTACATTTTGCTGGAGGGATTGGTAGATATCTTTGCATACTGCAAGCACTTGTTTTTCCACTCTCTATACCTTGAAATAAGATCTTGGATAAGATGCGATAAGATGAATTTTATCTGGACTTGTCAGGAGACTGGCTTGTTGTTTTTGCAGTTTATGAAGTAGTGAAATTTATTCTGTGGATCTTAAAAGTAAATGTGTGTCACCGAAAGGACAGATATGTTATCTGTTTATAATGAGCTGTCCTGGAAATTCTGAGTATGTAAACAGAATAACAAGTTGTTTATTTCAATGCCGCTGATGGCTTTAAATTACAAACAGGAGGAGATGCTGTGGTTGGTTGCGTGACATTGTGGGTGGAGCCTAATTTTCATGATTTAGTTGGCATTAAGACGGTGCTGTGTGACATGAAAAAGTTTAATGAAAACATTTACAAAAACAAACACAAGTTTCTATGTGTGTGTGGTGACAGTATATGTGCTGCACTTTGACCGTATTTGGGAACCCTCAGAATAGATGTGACTACAACAGGTGTGGTCTCCAGTGTGTGTGTGTGTGTGTGTGTGTGTGTGTGTGTGTGTGTGTGTGTGTGTGTGTGTGTGTGTGTGTGTGTGTGTGTGAGGCAGAACGGGGGCTGCCTGGATCAGAGGGCTAATTTTAACTCACCAGATACAATAATGGAGGCAGCCGTCATGTCGCAACATAGCTGAGAAGATAAACAGGCACTGGACACTCTGGATATGTTCCAATACACACACACACACACACACACACACACACACACACACACATAAATTGCGTAAATCTGGGAAAGCAACACCTTGCAATCACAAACAGTAATCACATTGTACAATATGAAAAATCATATTTCAAAAAGATGATTGGATTAAAGAAATTATAATTTGGAGCTTAATGGTGAATTTAATTACTTTATTCTGTGTGTAGGCAACAGATTTGCAGCAGGACGGAGTCCCCCAAAAGATGAGGGGGGTCACCAAAATCTGTGCAGCCAGCTTATTAGAAACATGCAGAGGCTTTTTAGGTCGGGTACAATCACTTCTATCTGAACCACTTCTCTTGACCGCTTCCATCGCTGCAACACCTGTTGACCTGATAACTGCTCTCATATCTGACAAACCGAGGGGCGTCCAAAACGGCCGTGTGGGGGGGGGGGGGGGGGGGGGGGGGGGGGGGGGGGGGGGGGGTCTTAAAAGTGCCTACCTTCTCTGGTCCAAACAAATCCAGAGCATTCAGGAGCAGAATCTAAAGTTAGAAGGAGGACATACTGGCTGTGTACATAAACATAAAATAAAGAGTTAATAAACAAGGTTTCAAAGTCTAATTTTAAGTTGCTCCAGCTCTGAGGTCTCGATGTATTTTGCAATAACTGGACATTCAGCTGCCTCCACCTGATGACCTGAGAGGCTCAGAGGGGGTTATGTGGTATTAGATAGTCAGAGGTTTATTTTGGTCCAAAGCAATAGAGAGATTTAAAGGCATGGCAACCAGACTTTAAATTGTTTTTTGTGATACATTAAAGCCACTATGGAGACCTGAGACGAGGTGTGACGTGTTCAGCTTTCTCTGTCATTGGACGGCTATCAGCAGTTTTTTTTCAAAAAAATAACCTCATTGTTTAACATGGAAACTTAGTCTGTGATTCACTTAAATCCATTAAATAGAAAATTTGTGGGACGGAAGCTTCTCTTTGACAGAGCAAGATAAATTAGGGTATCATCTGCATAATGGTGAATGTCATTATTTTGTATGAATGGTGTAATGGACCAATTCCTAACAAATGATATGTTGCACCATGTACAATTTGAAGTCTGTTTGGTATCTGTTAACTTCAAGGTACCCTGGTCTGTTTTGTGGTACCATCTAACGTCCGATTAAGGAATCTTTCAGTATTTGTTCCACAGTGCACTTTTGGCCTGCTCCCAGGTCGTTATTTTTTGCAGCTGTTCAGATGGTTCCACAAAACTAAGACTTAAGGGTAATTTTAGAATAAAATGAAAGGTACCCTTTAATTGCTGTTACAAGGTACCTTTAGCATTTGTGTCACTGAACCCTGAAGTGGCTGTCTAACATTTAAAGGTACTCTTGGCGGATCGCAGTTTTTCTGTCCCGTCTAGATGACATCAGGGATGTACTTTTTCATAAAATGTTTTCCTTTAATGTTGTTGTTTTTTTCCAGTTTTATGGTTATGAAAAACATGAGTGGTGCTTAAGAATATGAACCTTTTTAAAAACAGATATTATCTGCAAACCTTGGCGAAAAGGAAAAATGCACTATTTAAGACTGAGCTGTAAAAGAAACATCCAACTTTATAATGACTTGTTGGACCACTGCAGCTGTATTTCTGGTGTCTTATAAACCTGTGAGGGCTGAGCACTTTGTGATACAGTCAGATACAATAAAAGTCCAATTGCATGGATGGATGGATGAATGAATATTCAACAGTATTCTTTCCCTCTCCATCAAATGCCAGAAAGCTGAGGATGGAGACGTCGGTGAAAGCTGCCAAGGTGATGGTTCCCCCCCAGCCCACTGAGAGCACAGAAGGTGAGGAGGCCGCTCCTCCTGCAGCCTGTGCCTCCTCTCCCTCCTCCGACTGCTTCGACCCCATGGAGGAGTTCAACAGGCAGCTGGAGGACATCATCAGCACATACGGATCTGTTGCCAGCGTGCTGGACAAACAGGTGCGGCAGGTGGTGACACTGTTTCACATAAAAAAAAAAACTTTTAACTTCTGTTGGAATGTGGGAATGTGGTTATGAACATCACAAGTGCTGAAGAGATAAAGTGTAATCGATTTATGGATATACAAGACGGTCAGGACCACTTTGGCTTCAAAAACCCAATAAGAGCATCAATGACAACAGCATGAGATTTATGAGGGAGCAGCAAAGAGTAGGCAGCCCGAGTAGTTTAAATAAGGCGGCATGAGTGTGATTATCCAATAGTACGCTTTGAAGCCAATCAGCTGGCCGTCAGCTGATGAGGGCTCCCATGAGATCAGCTGTCATCAAAAGCTGGCGTGATAGCAGAGCGTGAGTACATGGCCTGTCGGAACTAACGCTATGCTCAATGTTTGTATTGTTTTGAATCTTTCAGAGTGCGGTGGAGGCAGAGATGGAGAAGATGAAGAATGAGGAAAAAGACGACATCAAAGTTAACATAAAGTCAGGTGAGGATGCAAGAGCCTATCGTTTTCATTTATTCTATTCATCAGAGGACGGTGTGCAATGATCATTTATACAAAGACAAACGAGAAGATGGTTGCACCAGATTTAACGAGTTCCAGATTTCCATCTACAGTCGCACATAAAACTGACCCGAGACATACAATACACCTGACCCAAGAAACAACAGTAAAGAAACAGCACAAAGTACATAAAATGCTAATTTAACATGCAAGTATAAGCCACCCTACAGGGGGACATTTCCTTCTCAATTTTGGAACAATTTGAGTAAATGGTAACTCTGTGTTGAAAGATTTCTACTTGTTGTGTGTCCTCAGAAGTGTCTCTCATCATGAAGAGTCTGAACAAGCTCCCCTCCCCCGAGAAGAAGCTTGAAGACCTGGTCAGACAACATGCTGAGCTGGTGAGAGTCTGTTAACTGACGATCTTCTTTTATACCCAAATGAAACGACTTGATCAGAAAACTGGTCTCTCACTGCCAGGGCATCTTTCCATCTAATACAATAGTCATCCTGCAGATTCACAAGAGCTATAACCATATATAACCATTTCCACCTCTGTGTGAATGTGTGTGTGTGTGTGTACAGGCAGCCCAGCGGCGTGTCGACGAGAAGAAGCTGTGTGTGCTGCAGCAGAGGATGTCCCTCCTGCTGGATGAGCGGCAGCAGCTGCAGGCCGAGAGGCGCAGCGGCGTCACCGCCCGCGGCAAACTGGAGACTCTGTGCAGAGAGCTGCAGGGTCACTACAGCAAGCTGAGGGTATGTGAGAACAGCAGGGGGCGCTACTGTTCTCTGTGCACTGCAGGGTGTTAAGTCCATCTACATTTCCTCTAGGATGTCACAGCCTCACTCGACCCTGAGATATTACTATAACCACACCGCCATTACACAAATAAACCGTTAAAAGGCTTAAATTAAAGTCGTCAAAATGTACTCCTTCGATACGTTTCATTACCACACATTTTAGCAGGACACAATCTCTGTATTTGAATGATTAACACTACTTAAAAGTACTGAAGATTACAAACACATGTTTCATAAGAAAGGTGCGTAAGAGAAGAAATTAGTCCATCAAAAATAACAGGTAAACTGTGCAAGAAATTAACTATGGAAGCCCTTTAGTGGTCATGCATAAACACTTTTCTTCCGCTGTGACAAAAAGTACATTTGGTTTGTTTTCTCGTTACCTTGGGGTAACGACGCTGGGTTCCAATGATGACGAGTCAGTTTCGACCGTTTTCTCGAGATCTTAAGATCTCGTTAAAAAACAAACAAAATGTACTTGTTATCACAGGAAAACAAATAAAAATACGTTCTCCTCTGAGGCTTTGGGTAGACAGCCCCCCTTCACTGGGAACAACACACAACGTTGACCTTCAGTTTGAAAAAAAGAGAAAAGGTCTGCACACTGCCCAGCTGCCAATGACCAACTTTATTTTAAACAGGACAACGTTTGATCCTAAAGATCTTCCTCAGGCAAATGTGGGGGGAGACAAACGGCCTTTTTCTAAAGTGAGGCAATCAGCAAACAATCATTATCACCTGTCGAACCAAACAAACAGGGGCAATGAATATCACAACCACAAGAGGGCGACAGATGCCTCTGGGATTCAGGGAGACTATCTCATAGAGAAATTAAAGCTTTTAGATTATAATGCTACAACAAATTTACGAAGTTAGTCGGATAGTTTCATAGCTGCAAAAAAGTAAACAAAAAAAGGTAAACAGTGCTCGGGGAAGTAAGCAGTTAATGAAGTTAAATCCTTTTTACAACAGGGAGGAAACATCCTGCAGGAAAATAGACAGAACACATTTAAGTTACAGGAAGTAGAAATAGCATCAAACACTTCTTTTTAACCATCCTTCTCCTATCCCCCGCCCCGTGCAGGATCAGACCCTGAAGCGCTGCAGGGAGGACGAGGACAAGAGGAAGGAGATGACCGGACACTTCCAGACGATGCTGACCGAAATTCAAGATCAGATCGAGCAGCACAGCTCCAGAAACGACAAGCTGTGCCGTGAAAACACCAACCTGACGGAGAAACTGGAGAGTCTGATGAGCCAGTGTGAGATGAGAGAGGAGGTGAGGACGTTTATAGAATGCTTCTGCAGCCATTGCAATATGAATATCGCTCTTTGTTGACTGAATATCTCTTCTGACTTCTCTTCTGCGTGTCTTGTGACATTAAAGAAACCAAATAACACATCAGGTGGTTAAGATTTTAAAACAGATTTATGGATAAAGATGTCACATGTCGTGTCTCCGCAGAGTATGGAGAAGATCAACCAGCGCAGAGACCTGCAGCACAAACTGACTGAAGCTAAACTGCAGCAGACCAACGTTCTGCTGAGCGAGGCCGAGGAGAAACACAAGAGAGAGAAAGAATATGTAAGTTCATACAAACTGGAACATCCAATGAAAACACTCACATCAGCAATGACTTAATGGCTCTGAGATGTTTAGCAATGAATCAGAGTGCCATGAAATGTTGTAAGTATGTGATTTAAAAAAAGCAAGTACTTGAGTATTGAGTGTTGTAGTACTTGAAATTGGTCTTGGTCTCAAGACCACTTTTTGAAGGTCTCGTCTCGGAATCTAAAGCATTTTTACTCGGTCTTGTCTCGGTCTCAGACTGGGCAGACTCTGGATTTTAAATCAAGACCACCACTGATCGGCTATTTTTACTACTGTGATTAGAAGGAAAACGACTCTTTCTGAAAGAACAAATAACTTCAATTCATTTGTAGTTTGATTTTTATCCCTTCTTCGGTCTAAGTTAGTGACACGCCCCCTAAACACAAGATAATTATTTTTCTGTGATATTTATGGTCTTGGTCTTGATCTTGGTATCGATCCCTAAATGTCTTGGTCTTGGTCTTGTCTTGGTCTCTGGACACTCTGGTCTCAGGTATGTCCTGGTCTCGGTTACCAAGACCGATTTCAAGTACTACAACACTACGATTAACTATTGACATCCAGCGATTAATCGAGACCTTAGTTTTACCCACACTGACCGAACAACAAAGTTTGACATCTCTGAGCTAATTCTTGTAATTTATTGTTAATGTTGTTGTCTTAATGTGTTTTATTGTTTTTCATACTTTCAACTTGCTTTGACTTTTGTAAAAACTCGGACAAGATTTTGACAACTTTGTTCAATAACATAACTACAAACAACAATGTGATCATCTTCATGTCTGTTGAATCATTTTTAAAACACATTAATGTATGAAGGCCACTCAGATTGACTTTGTATTGTCTCTGTCGCCGTAGTTGCTTAGGGAGGCTATTGACAAAACAAAGAAATGCTTCGCTATGAAGGAGCAGGAGCTGGCCATGAAGAAGAAGGTAAAGAATCGTCTGTAATGTGTCTCCGTCTGTTCTCTTCTAACCAGTTACTGGTTACGGCTGCTGAGTGGAAACTGCAGGCTCAGACATACAGAGAGCAGGGGACTGTCATGCAGGCACAGGTGAATATTCACTGACAAAACTAACATGCTGAAGACGAGGAACAGGTAGCACACCTTGTAGAAGAAGCAGGTAACTGAGGGAATGAGACAATGAAGTCTTTACTTTCTGATCCTTCTGAACAGATACAGAGAAAAACCGAGAGGTTTACACTAATACTATTACACTATTACTAATACAGACTGAATGTTTTCTGCTCACAGATGAACTTACAATAACTTTCAAAATGTCTTCCATTTATTTAAAATTTGGATATTTTCTTAAAGGTCACATATTATGCAAAATCCACTTCACCTAACATGTGTCTCTAGTCCGTCTACAAACCCCCCAATGATGAGAAAAGTCCATCCCCTCCGTCTTCTGCCTGCTCCACTTTTCAGAAAATGTGTACTCAAACAGTCCGTTTGGAGATTTTCCCTTCATGACATCACAAAGGGCAGTAGCCCCTCCCCCAGGTGGGTGACACTCCCACAGCTAGGTGTTTGTTCTGCCCTCTGAGTCTGCCTTCTCACCGTAAACAATAGGACATGGAGCAAGAAAGACCGAGTACACCCAAGCCCTTCCAGAGAGGGGGCGTGGTCAGACACAGCTCATTTACATATTTAAAGGTACAGACACAGAAACAGCCTGTTCTGAGCAGGGCTGAAATAGAGGGGTTTATAGACATGATCAAATACAGGATCAGAGTGGATTTAGAACAAGAAACTTCACACACATGTTTTGGAAATAATATGTGACCTTTAAGGGAATTTTAAAAATAAATACTATGGCTTAAGAGCTTGAATTGAATGTTGGTGAATGAGAACTTCCCAATTTGTTACCCTGATTGCAAAACTCTGCAAGTATGAATGATTAATTGCCTCCAGCAATGTGCATGGTTCATAATAAATGACTGGTGAAATTTGTAATTAATCACTTTGAGGACCAGTCACAGAAAAAAACAGGTTTTGGTTTCTTTAAAATGGGAATGATGTGCCTTCACTTGGCTGTCCTTGAGAATGATTTTCATCCAAAACGGCACAAGTTAATAAAATTATTAAAGTAGGAGAAGTTATAGCATAAAGTAGCATAAAAAGGAAATACTAAAGTAAAAGAACCAGAAGCTTTACTTTAGTACAGTATAGTCAGGTTTATGTATGTTACCTTCCACCACTCCTCTTAAATGATTGCGGGTCACTTTTGAGTTGAGCTTTGAGCGTTGAAGCTCATTTGAATGTTTAATTTTCATTGGCTCTGTGTTTCAGTCTGACTCTGTTTTTCTTTTGTTTGCCCACAGCTGACTCTCTACGGTCAGAAGTTTGACGAGTTTCAGGAGACACTGTCCAAGAGCAACGAAATCTACGTCCGCTTCAAAAATGAGATGGAAAATGTAGGTGTTGACCACTTTTTAAAGCCTTGATGATATGAATAATGTATTCAGCCTCATATAGTTTGTCTTCACTGCATACCATCTTTACAAAATCTGTGCATCAAATATTGATTTGATGACATATTCTCATATGTGTTTAAGAATATTCTAGTTTTAAAGGAGCAGTATGTAACTCTGACCCCTAGTGGTTAAAACGGGTACTGCAGTCTAAATTCTAAACATTGTAGAGAGCTGTCTAAAGTTAGAAGGAGGACATACTGGCTGCTGCATTGTTGTCAGAGAAGCCAGCACTTCAACATGTTTCCTTAATGTCTGATCTAAGGTTATTTTTCATATCTTACAGATTGCTCCTTTGATGTGTTTCTGTTTTCAATCTAATTTAAGTTAACAATCAGAAAGGTCCTAGAAATACTCTCAGTGCGGCATTGTAATTTAAACTCTTTTCTGTTTCAGATGTCAGAAAAGATGAAGAAAATGGAGAAAGAGTCAAATCTGTGGAAGAAGAGATTTGAGAACTGCAACAAGGCTCTGACGGACATGATTGAAGAGGTGAGTTGCCGCTGATCATCATTGTTTTTTAAATTCCTACTGAAGGTCTTGTTGAGTCTTGATGGAACCACACTAACTTTTCATTGTGACAATCAAACTTTGACGACCAACTTATAGAAAGTTGTCTACTCTGCTGTGGATATAACGTTGATTGACTTGTAGAATAACAACAAAGTGACACCAAATGAAATCACAAACGATTTGACCTGGTGAATCTGAATTTAATCTTGTGACTTGATCAAATATATTCAGAGAAAATGACATTGTTGTCGCCACTCTGAAGTGTGTTATAGTGTGTGTGCTGTTAGTCAGGTAAACATTGCTTCCGCTGCTACATCACCTGAGCACCTTGGGATAGGCGGTAATCATCGGCAGCGAGAAAAGGGAGTCACAGTTTTTCAACCATGCCTCTGAGTGAACATGTTTTTGGGTCCTCTCTTGCTAAGTTTTTTGTTTTCATGTAAATGATCTTGTTTCTACCTAATGAAGTATACACCTGTCTTTTGTCTGTGTTTTTTTAAAGAAGATTGATTGTCAATTTAGAGTTTGAATGTATATTCCTCGACATTCTTTTTTTACACACAATGAGTTGGAAATTACTTCAAGTTTCCTCCAGTGAAGTTTTTGGTTATTAGCCTCAATTTGCCGTAATTTTTCAAAATGGAGAGTAGATTACAGTATATGACAGGGCTCGCAGTTTGTTGTGGAAGATGATAAATTAATGATATTTTTGTATTTGAACCCTTTTTATCTAAGTTTGTTCTTTTTTGCATCGGCTTATACACTAATCACATCAAATTCTTCTTTGTTTCTGATACATTTGTCTGCTTTCTTCTTTCAGAGATCAGAGAAAAACAAAGAGTACGAAATGTTTGTCCTGAAGATTCAAAAGCTGGAGAAGTTATGCCATGCCCTACAGGAGGAGAGAGGCGTCCTCTATGAGAAGATCAAGGACGTCCGCCAAGCTAACTCCAACCTGCCATCAAAAATCTTCCTCAGGTCTACCAGTGAAGACATCCCCGTCCCTGAGAGTGCTTCCCTGCTGTCCCCCGATGATCTCCAGGAGCTCCAGCAGATCCAGGAGGAGGACCCCAGATTAACAGAGGATATGACCCGTCTGAGAGAACAGCAGGCCAAGCTAGATGAGTTCGCTGCCTCCTTGTTGGCAACACCAAGCAACGATGAGGAAGAAGACAATAAAGATTCAGACACTGAAGAAGATTTGACGGCTTCTGCACTCATGCAGTTCACAACCAAAACTAAGGTCAAAGAGGAAGTGGTTTCTGTCCCTGAGCAGGTGGTGGTTGAGGAGACTGTCGAGGAGGATTCAAAGCCAGCGATGATAACACCAGAAGCTCCAACAAATGTCGAGAACACCCCTGAAATGACCCCAGCCAACGCAGAACCAGAAGCAGTAAAAGTTGAAACCCCGATCAACAACGAAGAGGTGCAACCAGTTACACCAGAACAGCAACAACCAGCTGAACTGGCTTCGACAACTGAGCCAGAGAAAGTCGAGATCAGCCAACCAACGGACACAAAACCAGAAGCTACGGAGGCTGAGATCAAACCAGCGGTCCCATTGGAAGACAAACAGGTACCAGCTGAACCAGTGAAAGAACCAGAGGAAGCACCAACCGAGTCAGAATCAGCTCCACCCTCCAAAAACACACCTAAAACGACTGCTGCCCCCTCCAATGCAGAGTCTTCCAAGAAGCAAACTCCAAAGAAAAAGAAGAAGAAGAATACCAAGAATGCTAGCTAAAACTGAGATGATGCAGAAGATGTGTGTGTTAAATAATTAGGGAATAGTGTGTGTGTGTGTGTGTGTGTGTGTGTGTGTGTCATGAGTACCTTTCCATCTTTTCAAAGGTTAAAATCTTAGTTTATCTAGTTTGTCCAAAAGCCAGAAGAGGACAAACATAAAACTGACTGTATCTAACAGTTTAAAAGTCTTTGTGAACTTGAGGTTTTGGCGAGGGTATCAAAAACCTTGCTGAGGTACAAATGATCGTATTGAACACAAGATCTTTCTCAGAAATATCAAATGTTGACAAAAGTACAGTTCGTTTTGTCCTCACTTTGCTAGTACAATGCAGTAAAGTGGAAATCCCAATACGACCCCAATAAAGTGATTTTTTCAAAATGTTGAGCTCAAATTTTGTATTCCTTTTCCAAATATTGTCTGCGACTTATTTTACACATGAGCACTTTTACATCCATTCAGTCAAGTCCGATCAATCTGTCAACTTTTATTTGAAGAGCCAAATCATGACATAAGTTATCCCAGGACCCCTTACAAAATAAGTGCACTTAGGCTGTACTCTTTAGTCGTTAAAAAACAGAAACACAATATGAACAAAAGCGTGGAGAAGAACATACTGGAGAACATAAAACACAAGGCAGCAGGTTAATTAGGTGCACAGAGAATGTAGCTTTGGCGTGCGTTCAGTCTGTGGTCATACACATCTGAGAATAAACGTCATCAGTCATCATGAGATTCCTCAGTCATTCAAAAGAATTGCCCACTAGCAAAAGCTCTAAACTATACAATACAATTAATGATGACCCCCTGAAATAGTCCTTGTGATGACCACAGAAGATCACCTCTCTTTTTTCAGTCGGTCCCCTTATGTAAAGTTTGAAACTTTGCCTGGTCCTCACATAGATAGAAAAACATGAAGTCACACACACACCTAATGAAGCATTGTCACAGGTTGCTTGCAATTTGCAGTTGTACTAAAATATAAATTGCATCACCATCCTCACTCCCAAAACTTGGAAATAGTTTTCTGATGATGCAGTGCAACACAATCTCCACTAGGTGGAGCTGTTTTCTCTCAACACCTGTTTAGATGTTTTTTCAGACTGCTGTACAACCTGACAGCCACTAGATAGAGACAGTGTTTGTTTTTTTTAATGTTACATCAGTATTGCATGGTGGAGGTTCCCCCTGACTTTCAAGGTATTTTTTTGATGATTTCAAGCTTTTTGGACACAGATTTACTGCAGTCAGACCTTATTATGTTCCTCAACCAGTTTTCTATTTATCACAGAGCTGCAGGGAACTGAAACATTTAACATGACAGAGTAAGTGCCTCAGCCATTTGTTTCACTCTGGATTATTCTGTGCACTGAATCTGTTACTTCTAATGAAACACAGAGGCACATTGAAGGTTTTATATGACTATAAAGAGTGTTTTAGCTTTACTATCAAGTCCTAGTTTTGACTTCTTACACTGAAAGAAGTCAAAATGTAGGTGTTTACAGCTTCTTCTTTTTTTAAAGAAACAAAACCAACAACATAACTAGCTGTTCATTTGTTTATTTTTGTGCTTTGTGTTGCATTGTATCATCTAATATAATATGTAAATGTGTTTGTTCATATTCTTTTTTTTCTAAGGTCTAACCGTGTTGAGGATAACATGTTACAAAGCAATCCGTTAGAGCAGTGTTTCCCAACCTTTTTTCCTTGACGCCCCTCCACCTTTTATCTCAGAAGTGCTTAGACCTACAAGGACCCAATCCAGAAAAAAAACATGATACATGGTCGACAGAAATACACATGAATCTTAATAGGTCTAGGTGTTAAATATAGACACTGTCAGTGTTTGTCCGGCTTGGTAAATCGCAATGCATGTACTAACTTAACTTATTTGCATTTTCTCCTCCCAGTATTTTGCACGGTAGGGCAGAAACGCCCCATATTGCATATTTATTAGGACAAACGCACTAAAGGGACAATGCGTTTTGTTTTGCTCATATAAAAGATTCAATCCTCACTGCGCGCCGTTAGTAGATCAGATAGCACATTTGTTAGCTGGTAGTTTCAAGTTTACACACGTTTTAACTCATGCAAACCTTTAAAAAAATCATGTCCTAAGGGATTTAAATTGGTATGTGCAAATTGAATTTTGACAACATCAGAGCAGGCAAAACCTTGCATCCCACCTCCCCCCCTCACCCTCCTAGATCTTGGGCCAGGACCACATGTTGGGAACCAATGTGTTAGAGTACTCAGATTACATTTTTGTGGAAATGAGTAACACATTGCGGCACTTCCTAAACTCAAGTAATCCATCACTAAGAAAAAAATGCCGTTTCTCCCTTGAGTCGCCACAAAAAGAGAAAATCATCGATGCATCTGCACGGTTTCTGTTTCTCTCCTACACCTGGGCAGGAACCAGCTAAAGGTAAAAACAGAGACAAAGGACAAGAGTACTTTATTTCCTCTATGACTCAAAGTCATGTCAAATTTGCAAAGTTTGTAGAATATGTAATTTCAAAACTATTAATGAGTGCAGGGGACAGGGGTGATTGTAACAGCATGAAATAGAAACCACGAGATGTGAAGTTCCTCTGCTATGTGCTCGGCACTTACTAAATGAAGGGGACGTCTCAGCATGCATAAGAAAGCCATTTTGATAAAATACGTTCAGAAGGAGGAAACACTTGAGAAGGGGAGGTACAAAGGGATTTTTAGAGTGTAAGATAAATGTCTAATTGAAGATAAGGCAAGAGAAATGAAAGAGGGGTGTGTGATTCATGGATGACATGAAAGGTTTTTTTGAAGTGTTTCAACCTAAAGACAGAGATGACTTAATGGGTCTGCATAGATCTTTAAAGAGGCAGTGACAGTCTGATAAGCATGTACAGTATGGGTTATTGAGGTAGTAATCTTGGCCTAACATTAAAGTTATAAATGCTTAGGTTGGCTAATCTGGGTGGTGAATTAAATACCTATAGGTGAACTCTGGTTTCATCTTTTAAATCTATTTGCATAAAGCAGATGTTTTATTATTTGTAACCCCCTGCAGCTCTAACTTGGATATGTTTTGATATGTAAATGAAAATGAGGTTCAAGCTATTTTGACTTTGCTCCAGAGGTTTCCTACCGCAGAACATATTATATATTGCTGTCAACACTCCTGCAGCATCCTCTGAGTCCGTTCAAAGATATATAAGGCAGTTATTAACAATTCTGTCTGATAAGTTAAGCATTCAAAACCAAACCTCACGTTTACAGAAATAATTTGATATGTCTTTTTTTTAAGTTAACAAAGCTACAGAGCTACAGGACAGTCATGGTGCTCTGTGCTGTCATGGCAAGTTCAGCTTGTTACACTTTTTGCTTTGCTGACATCTTCATCATCTTTCTGGAAGAACAAAAATGGCCTTTATTAACAGAACATCTAAGAGAAAGAGAGACAGAGAGATGGTTGTAGTTTTGTTCTCTGCTCGTCTGTTTGGCTGACAACTTCATCACTTCCCGAGAAGAACAGATATGTCCACTATTCATGAAAGTGATTTGAGCCAGGGACAGAGAGATAGTAAAACAAAGCATAGTTGTTTAACGTTTGAATGGGTGATTTGTGTGATGCAAGGGGTGGTTATAGAAATTCACTTTTGGACATATTTTGATTGACTCCAAAAGTTTACAATGCTGCCCTTAAAGCTGATTTCACAGCTCATAATCTGCTTTATAATAAAATATTATATAAAGAACAGATGAAGGCTGAAGCAATCAACTGAGGCGATTCCAATAAAGCCAAATAGTATATGTGAACATAGAGCCCTGGATATAGTTTGTGTCAATTCCCCTTTAAAACACACAAGACATTTGTTTTTGGCTCAAATGCAAATCAGCTATTTGCATGATTTAAAATATGCTAAGGCCATTGATAATGTGTCATCTCAAGGTGCATTTACATAGCTTTGGTGCTGAGGGATAAAGACAGAGAAGGGAAGTTAAAGTTGTCGAAAACAACCAACAAGTTTCTGGTTTCGTCCTCTTCATGTGATAAGGTAAAGAATAAACTGGAGCATTAGTGAATATATCCTCTGGAAGTTGTTAAATGGAGAGTGCATTTTTGGACCCTAAATTCACAAACAAACAAACAAACAGTATGTCTTTCACTAAAAGCTTGAAACTTAACCCAAAGTAGTAGCTTTATGTTAAAAAATCTAGATCACATTTAGGATAAATACATTTCTACTTCTTCAGCAAGTACAGCATCAACTTGAACAAAGAACATATATCTAGATATGTACAGATGTTTGACATTCACAGGGTCTATTCTTGCTAAATGGGCAACTGTATTTTCATCTCTAGTGCCAGACCTGACTCGGTTATTTGTCACTGTGACTCTATCAGTTTTGTCTTATTTAGTCTCTTGTTTGTATTGACTTTATAATGTCTGTGTTTGTACAGCATCACTGTTTCTGTATTTCTTTAAGTCTAATAATTCTGTTTTAATCCAGACTCTTCTCCTCTGTCGCCCCCCGGTGGTGGAATGAACTTCCAAACTCCATGTGATCTGCAGAGTCCCTCTGCACCTTTAAGAAAAAGCTAAAGACCCAGCTCTTTATGAATACCTACTAACTTAATGATGATGGTCTCCATATTATTGATGATGATGATGGTAATGACGATGGTTTTTGTTTGATAACGACGACTTATAAGATGGTTTCTATACTGATTAGAGCTCTCAAGAACTGCCCTCAATGTTGTGCTTTGCCTCTGGTCACTTCCTGTCAGCACCTGTGTGTCCAATCAGACTCAAAGCTGATCGTTTGCTCTTACTGACATTGTTCCCTTTTTTCTAGATCCTTGCTTGTGTTGTTCTTACTCTCTGATGTACGTCGCTTTGGATAAAAGAGTCTGCTAAGTGAATTGTAGAATTGTAATCCTAAAAGCCGAGCCAGGGACAGGGATAGCAAATTATTGTATGCATGGCATCTACTTTGTATTTAATATATGAAGCAATGTTCACTGCGTGTGTCCCTGTTAAATAAACAAATCAATTTTAAAAATGCTGTCAATGGAAATACTGAATCAACGAATGCAGGTGGAAAATGCAAAACATCCCTGAGTCTCTTTGGCTATCTGCAGAAAACATACCTGACGCCTGCCGCCATGCAGGAGGAAAAGTTTCTCTAGAGCTGGTGATTAAACTAAGCTGAGCTGCATTTTCTGTGTCAAGCCTCTTAAAACATATGCAATGTGGGAAATTACACTGACAGACCAAAAGAGATGAGAGACATTAACGTTGTACCTGCTAAACTTTCTTTAATCCACTCAAGCATCAAAGTATTTATTACACTCACCAACACCTGCTGGCCCTCTCTCTCTCTTCAGCATCGACAAAATCTAATCTCCTATCCCTAAAAGCAAACCTGCTTTATTTACATCACATAGTCGGAAATATGTAGAACAAAGTAAACAGGAAAATGAACATTTCATTTCGAAAAGTCTTGCTGTGTTTGCTCCTCTGGTGCAGGTCAGATTCATAAGGAATCACTCTGACTGTGGCTTGGATCTTTTCCTTTTTCTTTTCTTTAAGGATCCCCATTAGCACCAGCATACGCATCGGCTATTCTTCCTGGGGTCCAACACACATCCATTCATACACACTTATACACTGAACAATATAACAAAGACAAACAGCGAGACCAGCTCCTCTGGAGGAGTTTGCATGAAGTTCTTTTCTTCACTTATGTGGAGATCATATTCAGAATCAGAGTGAAAAAGAAAATCAGGTTTGTTGCTTAGTAATTTTACACATGCGAGGAATTCGTCGTGGTGTTTCTGTGCAAGAACGATGAACACAGAAGTAGAGAAAAAATCTCTTCATTTTTATATCCATAAAAGGAAGGACTGAAAAACACATCGGGAGCGAATCACGAGATTGCATGACTGCTGTGGTTCACTCTCACTTTCCTCAGAGCTTAACCACAATTTATACAAAAAAACAATCTGCAGGGTATTTCTCCCTCTGACTGCTCTTTCTGTTTATTAAAATCACACCACGTTTGCTGCCGCCTGATAAAATGTCCCTCAAACCGCCTTTGGTCAGAGTGAAAACATGTCCTTGAATAAGCTAACTGTACAAAACTAACCCAGCTATCGAGGTCCAAAAACTCAAACAACATCACAACATGGGCCTAAAAAACTAATAAATCATCTTCAGTCTCATTCAGATTCATTTATTTCTGGAAGAGCAGCGGTTTTATGTGCTTCGTGTGAATTAATCTTTCTTGCATTCTCGGTGTAGCAGCTCAAGAAGGACGTTGTGTTTGATGTGAAAATGTGTGTTGAACGGGAAGATTAGCTCGTTTAACGCACACATTCACCTCTGTCAGATTCATGTTTCTGTCTGACAGCTGATACACCGCAGAGGAAATCCATATCCCACCGAGGGGGAGCTCGGTCTGTGTGTGTGTGTGTGTGTGTGTTCTTGTTCGTCTATCTTTGTGGGGACCATGCTTATTTAACTCAAAGTGAGGACATGTCTTCCAGTATATATGTTCCTAAAGCTCATGCCTCTAAGTATTAACATGAGTGACTGTTCCTTTATTATCATGTTCAATGCCTGACACTGCTGCTGCAGGGTTAGGTATTGGACAATCTACTTAACCGCACTCGATAGTTGGACTGTGAAAAGTCAGCGCTTTGGGATTATATTTTATTTTAAAACATTACTTATTTATGTAAAGGAAGAATCAACAAAGAGGTGAGGGCTTTGTCCGCCTTAGGGTTCAGAAAACAAGGCCATTCTAAGTGCTTCAAACATGACAACATCATGACAAAGGGCAAAATAAATAATAATAATATTAGATGAAAACATTATTTAAAAGGCAACAGAAAGCCATGATGAGTTGATGACATGTTGAGTCTGCGTTGGCGGTCAGTGAGATGAATCTCTCTGATTGGCTGTTGGGAGGTTTCATTTCTCTCCAGCTCTCCTCTCAGGTTCAGTAAAGCTCCTTGAGCATGTCTCTGTAGTCTCCATGCTTTCACCCATTAGTGCGGTTTCTCCTTATTTGTCTCCTCCTCCTCTTCTTTTCTTTTTCCACTAAAAGATCAAGAACTGACAACGCCAGCGCCATTTTCTACTTTTTATCAGACATTATTCTCCATCAGTAGACGACCTATAATACGAGTGGTGAGCGACAGCGGTGTGAAAATGGT
>NC_083623.1:1497725-1514903 GCF_963584025.1 Labrus mixtus
TGAACAGTTACATGAAAAGCCAAATAAAAAAAACATGGCATATTTTAGGGGTTGCAACTATCTCATGCAAAACAGGTTTCTACTATCTATTTCCTGCAAGTAAACATGTGCTTTAACATTTCTCGTTAATTTTAAACAACATGAGATGGAAACCCACAGTGAGGAAATGGGGAACCTTTGGTTCTTCTTAATAATGCGGGTTCACATGAAAGCAAACTAAGCCAAAAAACCTCCTCCAAGAATGAGTCTGAAAGCCTTTTCAGAAATGAAAGAACTGCCTGTTCTGCTGATGTTCAATATAAATGCTGTTTCTGTCTGAACAGGAGCCAAATCCATCGTACTGAAAAGATAAAAAGCAGGATGTCAAAACGTGTCTTTCACTCTTTATATTTTACTTCCCCACACCTGGTTTCCCTCCCCGTCATTCAAACACTTCCTCCTCTTCTACCCACCAAATGAGTCTCAGTCACTTTATTTTCCTGCTGATGGCTCGTTATCAGTGGCCAGACAACCTGCAAATTGTCCCATTATGTGCAGGTGTGTGTGTGTGTGTGTGTGTGTGTGTGTGTGTGTGTTCTGATGCTCTTGAAGGACAGTTTTCAGATGGATTTTCCAGCAGCAAAGTGCTGAGTGTGCCTCCCAGCGGGACAATTTTCTCCCAGTACCTCACTCGTCTTCCAACCTTCAAGACTTCCTTTCAGGAAAGTAGCTGAGAGTTTTGAGTTCAGTTTTGTTTCAGAGCCACACTGATGCTACACATGCTGCAGGTTTTATTATTTTCAGAGAAACATCTGAAAAGCAGCAGTAAGGTTTCTCGACAGGAGTTCAGGAATAAATCAGCATTGCACTTTGATTGAATCTCTGTTTTTGACACCACAAGTGTATGGAGAAAAAAATCTGAAAATTATTGTGGCAAGAACATTCCGGAGATGCAGAGTTTAATTTATAACCATTCATAACCAATGAAACCATCAGCTTTTAGTGACCTTAATGGTGAAACAGCTTCCTCTAGATGTAAGGACTGCAGACTCCCTATGTGCTAGGACCTAGGAACTTCAAGGAACTCAAGATAGATAGGCACTTTATTGCCACTGTATAAAACAACACAACAATTCTTTGTTGGCAGTAATCCCGTTACAAAATCTGGTCACATTGAAAATGTTTGTTAGCTACGATTTAAAATCAGGGCGGCATCTTTGTGTTCCGGGCAGATTGGGGAGGTTAAAATCACTCCTAACACACTTCACACTACAGGAACATTTGGCCAGATCATCTTTTGAACCATCAGATAATGGGAGCGTTCGCTGACTTTTGGAAGCGGGGATCCGGGCCCAGAATTGGCCCTATTTTCTTGTAGTGTGTGCATGATAAATATGTGAAATCAAATTTTTTATTTGGTTTTGTTTTGCTACGTATATTGTTTGTGTCACCAAATCTCCCCCTAGGATTAATAAAGTATTTCTGATTCTGATTCTGATTGTCTCCATACCAAATCTTTTGGTTCTACCTCAAACAGAACAAAAAATGTGGCACATTTTCTTAACACAGTATATTTAGTATCTGGTCAATAATGGATGGAAATAACACCATCAGTCCCAGCAGGATTCCTGCACAATGTTTTCATCACAGCTGCACACTAACCAAGTGCTTTCACTACTTTAGGATGGTGCTGATGATTGGAGAAAAATGGATATTCACATCCATGAACAAATGGAGAACATTAAAGTTTTAACTTTAGTTCAGATCTTGGTAATCCTGGGAGTCTTATCACCAAACCCATCAGAGCAAACAGCTGATTGTCTTGTGATTCTAACAAAGATCCTAGAGAACCAGACAGAGGAGTGTGGGTTTTTTTGCCTCGAGGACGATAACAATTTCTGCCGTGATGATGAAACATTCAGCTTCAAAGAGCAACAACACCTCCTCGCTAACACTCTCTACACAAACATAATAACCCATATCATAAAAATAACAATCTCATCAAGCCTGTGTGTCAGTGGAGGGAAATCTTGATGCCTGTGTTTTGTGCAGTGAACCGCCTCCCTCAATGCCGTCTGCAGATGGAAACACCTTCATCGCTGTGGAAACGCCTCAGTAAACAGGGTTTCCCCCTCTCACAAACAACACATCCCATCGGAGAGATTTCTTTATATAACAAAGAAATAAAGATTTTCAATTTACTCTGCAATGAACATGCAAAGTGAGGAGCAGATGTTCCTTTGCACTTCTTCTCAGGAACAATAAAGAACACAAGAAATAAAGTAACGTGCAAAGATATAAAAAACATCATCATAACAATCAAAGGATCCTGGTAGTATTCATTTCTTAGCTTTAATTTCTCTCTCAGACTCGGAGGAATGATTTGACATCCGCCAAAGACGGCCTCTGTGTGTATGTGTGTGTTGGTTTATGTGTATTGTGAGGACCTCTAACAAAAACTTGAGCAAGGACCTTCCTACAAAATTACATTTTGTAACGACATCACTTTTTAAACACTTTGGTTGAGTACATGAATACTAAATGTATACATTTGTGGTCAGAATTAGGTCAATATATATTTTTTTAAGTCTTGGGATTCAGAAGGAAATTACATTTTTAGCTTGTTTTTGTGAGTGACATAAATATTCACTTATCTGCGAGCTGATTTAATAAATAATATATCATAGGTTTATATCAAACAATCAGTGTGGATGCTTTGAAGAGTATGTGTTGAATGTCACTGTTAGAAGTTACATTTAAGCAAGAAGTTGATGCACGTCATGTGATGACAAATATGATGTCTGCAAGTCGAGCACCTCGTTCTATCCCGACGTTCCAAGTTGTTTTTCTGACTTTAGCAGGTGATCATGTGCACTTTCAAACTCAGAAACGTCTTTTTTCCGTGGTATCCGACACCACATGAATGCAGGGTTAGGTTAAAATCAACTACCAAGGCTACATGGCGTGCTGCTACAGTAGTCGCTTTCTTTGCATCTCAATAAAGAACATTTCCTTTTGGTGGAACTTAAAACTGTGACTCTCAAGTCCAATTATTATTTTTCTACTTGAAAGATGACTGGTTTCCACTCAAAACACAAACTTTTTCCTTTAGTTGTTGCTTACTTTTATTTTGAAAGTTTTTATTTTTTTATTTTATTTTCAAAAGTTAGTTGTTAGCCTTGTAAGTTAGCCTCGTTAGGTAGCCTTGTTAGTTAGGTGATAAAACCTTTAAAATAGAGGCAAATAGAACAGAAGACATATTTGTATACATTTTGCTAAATGCAACCAAACAACAAAACACACAGCTTTAAAATTTCAAATGAAAACAAACATGTCTGTTTAGGTTCCCAGTCGTCAAGGTCATTGTTTCCATATGAATTAAATTAAATTCACTTTCAGCAACTGCTTTTAAATACTTAGCGTTAACATGGTTTATTGTATTTTTTTGCACCGTGTTTGCAGTGATTTTATCAAACAAGTATTAAACCATTTCTGTTTCAACCAATCATTCCCCTAATGTGCAAACCTTTTGAAAAAACACCATCCTTATGAGTCATTAGAGAATGAAGCTGAGATGTTTTACATGTTGCCGCTCTGTTGTGTTACTCTTTAAAGTTCCTTTAATTAACACAGGAACGCAACACCATTTAGATAATTAAAGAAAGAACGTGTAACTTTTTGTTCTAGTGTCCCCGCTGAGCACCAGCATGAAACCAAAACCAAAACAAACTGCTGTTTGGCCACACCTCCTCCTATGGTGTGTGTGTCTCTTTAAATACAATGACCCCTCCCCCCCCCCCCCGAGTTTTCCCCGTAGACATCACTCCTCTGTAGAGAGAATAAAAATGGCCGACCTGTGCAAAGGTTTTGTTCTAGTCTGGGGGTGGAGTCTATGGGTGGAGATACCAGGGGAGGGGAGGGGATTTTGTTTTAACAGAATCCCACTGTGACATCACAAGGAGAGCACATTTGAAACAGAGCATTTTTCTCTGTGTTGTAAGACTTATGCAGACCACAAACAAAGGACTGGATGGTTTATTTCACATGTTGTGGGTCAGTAGACTCTCAGGTTACACAGATATATGTTCAGAAACACTGTAGAAGAGGATTCTTCATATCATGTCCCCTTTAATGGTAAAATAATACTTTTCATTCGAGTGTGTTGCATAGAGTAAGTCAGCGCCCCCTGACTCCTTCACTGACATATGATGCATGTCCAGCTGAGATGCAGTGGCAGCTATTAAAAAACTTAGATATGTGAAGAATGATTGAACGCCAACTTCCTTAATATATACGACACTTTGAAACTTGATTTTTTTTATTTCAACTCGTGTAAACATCCGGGCGGTTTTTGCAGTGATTCACAAGCTTTGGATGTAACAAGGACCAAAATAAAAACGTCAAATACATTCATGCTCTTTTGGCATCTTCAATCAGAACATTACATTTATCGACATTCCATAATCAACCCAAATCATACCTGATGCACCAAACAAACCACACATCATGCTTAAAACAGCTATATTTTATCTTTTTTTTTAGTAAAAAGCCAGAATAACATGGACGCCATGCAGGCAGCTTCAAACAGCCCACACACCCTGTTTGTAGCAGCTCGAGGGGACATCAGATCTTTTGTACCGTTAAATGACGTTTGGGGACCGTGTGAAGGAAAATCAATACCAATCAATATCACCGGTTGACAGCTTTTTCTTCCCTCACAATTCAAGACACCTTCGGTCAGGCTTTGTATTTATCTTTTTGGAAAGAGACGTCTTTGATGAAGAGGACATTTTCAGTGTGGGAGTTAAACACAGAAATCAACATTTAATTCAGATACTACATTAAAGTCAGGGTTGGTCATTTCCTCCAGATCCACTTTTTAAGATTTTGGTGTAAATTGTCTTTAGGTCCTGACAGACATTAATAACTCATGTTCTCTGAAAAAGGAACAAAGAGAATCCATCATCTGTATCAGTTTGTAAGTCTGTAAAAACTTCAACCAATGTCTGCCACGAGGTACCAATCTGATGAACCAATCAGACGCCTCCCTGTCTCCCTGCTCGCTCTCTACCTCTTGCGTGCTCTAGCTCACACTGAAAGCTCGTCACCGATGACTTCAGGAGTTTATACTGAGAGTTTACTGAATGAGACATGAGACGACGTAGTTTCTACACAATGACAGAGATGAGCTGAGGTCATGTAAGTGAGGGGGCGTGGCTTTTGAGGGAGCACAGAGGGGGAGGGGGTGCAGACGGAGCACTGAGGGAATGCTACTTTCAAAATCATGCTAGTTTTAGAAAATAACCAACCCTGCCTTTAAATGTAGAATCTGGTATAATTTCTTTCTATGAAAACTAAACTGTGATAACGGCAGCTCCTGTGCTTAATTCTTATTGCCTTTCTTTTATTTGTTCTGTTCTGGAGTTTCGGCCTGTGGCTGCGTCCACTCACCAACGTCACGACGTAAATACATCTGAAGGTGCGTGATTAGCGTTATGTTAAAACATTTCTGTGCTGAACAGTGAAATTAGCTGTGATGAGAAGGATAGAAAAGAGCAAAAAAATTCAGACTTTTAGAAATAAAAAGCAGCTCTGCAGTGAAGCTCGTACCGAGTGTAATACAGGCACAGGCTGCTAATGTTAGCATTGCTAGCAAGAAAGGGACTAGCTGGCTGCTGCGTTCTGTGGTACGACAGAAGACAGAAGCTAGCTACTTCATGATGAAGTCCTAGAGCATTCTAGGATCTCAAATATCTCCATCAGTGACTGTGTTTTAAAGCCAAGAAAAGTCAGATATTTTCTCCACACAGCAGCAAACAGCCACAGTATGAGCTACCTCAGCTTCTCCAGGTGACATCGGCTTTATTACGGCTGATGAACTGAAGAGGGCGTGTAGCCGGCTGGATTCAAGCTCAGTGCTAACTTTTACTTCACTTCTCTGGAATAGCTTTAATGGTTTATAATACTACATAACATTGTTCCCAATATCTAGCCGGAGGTTGTCTTTAAGGTCAGATGTCTGGCTACGTGTTGTTGAGTTTTGGTGTTGTCTCTCTCTCTCTCTCTCTCTTGCTCGCTCAGTCATTGTGATCATATATGTGTGTGTGTGGAAACCTAGAAGATAAAGGTGTCCTACACACATGGTTCTTGTGCGTACTATGACATTTAATCCTGGCGGCACCACTAACGCTCTGTACATAAAGGGTCTGTGTTATCACTCGTTTTTATTAGTAATTAACTTCCACTCCATTCAACGGACCAGCTGACACGGACACATACACAGTAAACAAACAGTTAACAAGGCGTGACAGAGAACCTGCAGGATCAGAGTTAGACGACAAACAAACTGATTTTTAGACTCAAACAAACATAAGCGTTGATTACTCAGCATCTGTGGAAGTGCATGCTCTGACAGGTGATGTTGAATTCATCCACATGTGCATCTAAAAAAAGGTTTTTAATTCACAGCCTCCAGCCAATCAGAAACAAGAATTCACCTACATTTTTTGAAATAACACAAAACACAAACTTTTAAGTTGTCTGCGGTGTCTTTGCAGTTCCCTGAATGAATGTCATGTTTGCACAGGATGCACTCTCTTTTTGTGGCTAGCTGGTTTATCAGCGGGGACGCACGCCAGACCGAATCATGCTACACCGAGGTTAGCCTGGTCCCCCGCTGGACGCCACAGAGCAGAAGCAAGACAAGAGGCAGAATTTATCACAGTCAGGCAGCTTCTCCCAAAACTCTTCATCCACTTCTCTTCAACAGGAACCTCTCTTTTTTATTCTCAGCGTATAAAAAAAAGAAAATTACCTTGTTCCCTGCTTTCAACAAAACCAAAAGCATGTTCTCTGCACTCAAAGCTCCGTGATGAAATAAAACTTTTTAAGCACAAACGCCTGGGATTCCATTGAGGTATCAAAGCAACAGCAGCAAACATAACCAGTGTACCCAACAAGCTTTTGTTCAGCACTTCTAGCAGGAATCAAAGAGGCTCCCGACGGACCGTTTGTCTTTTCTATTCTGCCCATGTCATGTTTCCTCTCCTCTGTTTTCTTCAGCATGTTTGGCACTTTCCTAAATCCTTTAATCCATTCATATTTTCTTCACCAGAATCTGTCCAGGTCTCTGTCCAGCCCTTACGGACTCTGCTGCTCCATGTTATCAATCAAAGGGTCTTTCTTCATAAACTGAAGATTTCTAATTGACCTCCACACCCCGACATAGCTGTCACTAGCAGACTGATTGGAGGAGGTGGGGTTCTCCTTTTGGATGTGCTCCCTCTGCATCTCCAGCGCCTCCTCGTCGGTCATGACTCGGGAAGTCACCCCTGCTTCCTTGTCTCCTCTCCACACCTCTCCATTAGCCAAGCCAGTCGGCGCTTCCTCCTCTTTCACATCGCTGGTCAACACTCCCTCCATCTCCTGGTTTCCTGGATCAGATCCGTCACCGTCGGCCGGCCCGTCGCCATTCAGCGCGGGTTTCTCTCTGTAGGGCTCCCCAGGTGGACCACCATCCTTCCCAGACCCCTCCAGGTCCTCGTACAAGCTCTTCTTCCTCGTCTCAAAGTACTTGACCACACAGTAGGTGATGGAGCCGACGGTGTTGACAACCACGCCTCCGATGAACAGCCCCGTCGGAGCGACGTCGCTGAAGGCCAGCATGCCGACAGTGATGGTGGCGATGCTCTTCACCACCCCGACGAAGCTGGTGGTCACGGCGGAGTTGATGTAGGTGCAGTGCAGCGTTGTAAAGTTCATGGCACAGCCGATGAAGATGCAGAAGACGAAGATGACCGTGATGTTGGGATCTTTCCAACCCTCGTAGGTCCACATGTTGATGGTGTCCATGGAGATGAGGGAGCACACCAGAAGCACCTGAGAGAAGACAAAAGACAAAAAAAGGAAACGGGTAACTAAGGTCAGGGGAAGAAGGAGAAAAAGACATTAAGAGAATGCAAAAGTAAAGAGAAAACAGATTAAGACAGCGAGAGAGGACTTCAACAAAAGTTAAAAAGAGGCTAAATAAGAACAACAACATTCAAATGAAGGTAATTAAGAACAGAAGGAAGAGAAACAAAAAGAGAATAAGATTTGAAAGGGATAGAGGGAGACATCAGGAGGGAACGACCAAAGAGAAAGAGCTAAAAAGTTATCAAAATGATATGGCAATGATGAGTACAAAGAGAGAATGAATACCCTTCAGTGGATATCAAACCTATCGTAATGTACATGCACTGTTGAGATCCCCTACCGGTGAGGCCATGATGGCGATAGAGTACTGCGCTGTGAGTGGTCCGTACTCGCTGTCATGACTGGTCTTCTGGATCAGGACCAGGTAGGAAGCGTGGATGATGACCGCCAACACACCGGTGATATAACCGAACAGATCGCCGGTGAGATCACCAGCGCCTGAAGAAAAACAAAAGGTTAAAATTTAAGGATGCACCACAGGATTTCAGGATAGTGATAGGAATTATGCAAGCTATACTTGATTTTACTGAAAACTCTGGAATTCCATTTCTCAAACCTTAGCCCTGATGTGCTTAGCTTCATTTTCAAAACATGCATTGGACCTAACTTCCCTCGTGCACATACATCAGTGTTTTACAAAAGAGGAAACCGTAAAAATAGAACAGCAGAAAGGGGAGAAAGAGGGAAGGGAAGAGTGTGGGAGTTTTTAGCGGGGCAGGAAGAGGAATCAGAAGAGTAGATAAATGAAGTCAGACAATGGAGTAGGCGGAGGACGAAAGAGAAAGATGGAGGATTAATCCTGAGCTGGGTCTGTATGTGGGCTGGAAACTTACAATGAAAGTGAGACTGTGCAACAAACACCGAAAACACACAGAACTCCAGACATAATATAATCCCAAAACTGTAATGGATACTGTTCTTGGAAAGACGTGTGTGGAAAGTTGCAATAGTCATAATATCACTATATCAATATTTCACTGTGACTCTTGTAGTAGAATTATCAAATTGCTGGTGAAAATTAGTTAATAAAAGAGTAAAAACTGACACCAAATTGAAGCATAAAAAGTACATTAATCCTGCACTTTACCTTTGAAGGGGCATCTGTTAATCAAATTGTTCCCTATATGATTAACTTGCAACATGTAAATTATTGCAGAATCACTCAATTGTGATATTATTGTTATCTTTGGCCACATATGGCGTATCGTATCATGAGTAAGGCTACGATTCCTAGCCCTAATGTTCACATGTGATATTAACCAAAGGAAGCATGCAAAGGGAGAAACGTATAGGTCCTAAGATTAAGCCCTGGGGGACACCATAATCAAGATTAGCTAGGTACAGACACAGACACTCCTATGTTATCCAAGACCTATCTATCAATATATTAGGAGGTGGACCCCTCAGGGAAACACAAGATACTGTACTACAGATGGTTTAGGAAGACAGTGACATCAATGGAGTCATGAGGTGGAGCACCCAGCTGTGACCTGAAGAAGCTGTGAAGATTGTAGCTTCTGTGATTTGTGTTTAGCTAGTGGTATACACATTTTCCTATGACTCTGGAAAGGAATGGTGATTGTCAGCGAAGGAACTGAAGAGTCTTGGTTTGTCTTTTGTTTGGAGGGAAGAGACCAAAGCTGTTTAAGTACATATGTCGGAAAAGCACGGAGATCGGGAAGCTGTGACATTAGAAGCCGATTTTAAGGGACCAATGGTTGGGGAAACATACTTCAGAAAGAAGTTGGTAAAATGTCCAAAGACGATTTGTATGGCCAAGTGTAATTCACTGTTCTGCAGTAATTTGTGAGAAAAATGCTTAAAGCATTGGGAACAATAAAGGTCATGATTAAAAGACATTGGTCACTTGAGGGACCAAAGAAAGACCTCCATTGAGGCACTCATCCTGAACTCTAGATTTAAAAGTTTTGTGGACATTCATTGGAACATCTGCAGATGTTTTTTTTCCTTAAGAGTCTGGGGGCAAAATTGACTTAGAATTCAATTTTAGTGCGACGTACATGCAGAACGATGACGGAATGGCTTATCTCTCCGGATTTATCCACATGCTGCTGGAAGATGATTACACTGGTTTCTTAACGGAGAGGAAAGGCGATTATCACAAAGATTAAACCAAGAATGATTAATGTGTCCATTAGAATCATATTCTGCACATTTCACACTTCACGTTTGGACCCCCCTCCTGTGTGAGAAGCACTGAGAGCAGCAACAGAGGAGATTGATCCAGGAAATGGACTATCTGTAGTATTTTTGTTTATGAGCTCAGGATCATTAACAGTAATGAAAGAGGAGATTTTACTGCTGGAAAGATGATTAAAGGATCTTTACAGGACCAGAAATGAATGAAACTTGAACAGCTTTACATATGAGGAAATGCTGTTTAACTGATCATTTTATAAATACAAATAAAATGTTGTTAAAACTCAGAGTTCATGTTTTCTATTTCTTGTGCAAAGTACGATTGTGATTAAAGTCCCTTTTATTTCTTTCAGTAAAACAGAAGGAATTGATGTTTTCGGGGGAGGGGCATTTAAAACAAGTAAAAACATTTTGAAAGGTTCTGCAGCTTAATGCATTATATGCTGCAAAATAATAATAGAACAAAACAAGGGGGGGCACTGCAAAGCCAGTGAGGCATGTGGTATCTGTATGATCTCTATTTACCAGCTAGTGCAGCTCCACCAGTTGTGATGACCACGGCAGTCACCACCCCAAATGAAGGGATGCCGTTCCTCAGCACACACACACCGATGCTGAGCGTGAAGAGCGGCAGGCAGCGCTTGAACACGACGTACATGGGCAGGCTGAGGCCGCGCAGAGACCACAGAGTGAGAGTGGACTGCAGCGTGGAGAGGACACACACCGAGGCAAACTCCTGCACAGAGAGAGGGAGAAACACAAACACACACGCACATTATTGTTGTTTTAGAGGACAGTATATCAGCTTACATTCACTCTCTGGAGGCTTACGCCGACCTTAACAGCAATAACTGCATGAAACCCTGTGGGATCAGCCCTATTATCCCCAAATGGGAGATAAGTCCCCATGCTGTGACTGTGTGACTTACATGAGCACATTGTTGCACAGAACACACTCGGCTCAATGACGGCATGTCCAAAACGATCTCTATCCCAATTCTCAAACGTGGCAGTTTGGTCACTGGCTCTGCGCTTTAGTATAACCTTGAAAGCCATTTTCATTATTCAATTCAATCAAATACACAGATGTCCAGCCCCTATAATATAAAACAATTGGACCAGCCTATCAGCTGTCAATAAAAAGGCGATGCTTGTGTTGTTTTTTTTACCAAAGTCTGAACTGAACCAGTCGCAGAAAACTGAAGCAGCAACCTCCATCTACAGGTCGATCGGTTACAGTGTATAGCTAGCTGAGCTAAAGTGAGGAGCCAGCCTGTTATTCAGATTTATGATGGACAACTTTGTAAGCCTCAGGGAGAGTACGTTTTTTTCATGGATGAAAAGGCCAAGTGTGTGTGCCTCATCTGTGGGACCAGTGTCTCAGTGAGCAAAAAAAACAACGCATCATTTCATCCTAACAAAACACAAGAAGCCATTCCCCGCTGGTGGGATGGTGAAGGAAGTGATGACTGCGGTGGCCGAGACGATATTCAGGGACCATTAAAGTGAGAGTAAATAAATGTCCACTATTTACAATTTACAGTCTGGTGATAAAACAGTAGCACAAAGAGTCTCTGCTTTGGGTGTTCACATTTGGCACGCTTTAAATCAAAGAGGATGCGATGCGATGGCTTTAATTATCAACCCTGAAGGTTTCCACTAGTTTTCATCTCAGCAGAATGATCCTGACGCACTCAGTCCTGCACAGCACACTTTTGCACATGATGCTGATTGGGAGTGTTTTCTGGAAATTGAAGACGGTTCATTGTTTACTCATCAAACATTAACCCTTTGTCATGCCCTAAAGGGTCTCATACAGACGCACAAAAGCTTCATGAATGTCAACCTTTTGGGAGAAACCTTTGAATCTTAGAACAACAAGTCTGGCCCAAGGGCCGAACAGGAAGTCAGCTGAGAAATAAAGTTAGCCAAAAGACGTTTTTGAAGGACTATTACTCAGCTGACGGGTAAAAACAAAAAGGCAACGTTGAGTCTCTAACCAAAGTGATCCCATGTTTCCTAAATCTTACCAATTTGTTTTTGTTCCCAGAGCTAACCAAACAGTTTCACCTGAACGACGGGGTAAAAAGGGAGTAAAAGGACCTCAAAAAACAGACGCCAAAGGGTACCTTGAAAACTAAGCTAAACAGACATTAGCATGTTAGATCTTTAAAATTAGCATGAACCAAAGGTTTCAGACTTTTGGACATGCCATGGTAATTACCACTTGGTGAACGTTGCAACATTCTCAACCTTTGGGTGGATTTAGACCCCTGAACTCCGTGGTTATGTTTTGGAAAGAGTAAACAAGAATTAGGTTTAGATACTGATCTAACTTCTTATAGAAGTCAAGTACTATTTGTATGACTGTGGAATCATACTATCACATCATGCCACAGCCTCCAGGCCAAACAAACTTTTGCGTCATGCATGTATAGTTTGTCACCTAGCCAGCCTGAAGCAGAAACTGGAGGAACTGCAGGTTTTTGCACTTCTGTATTGGCTTTATTTTCAACCTTGATGTTGCCACTTGGTCATACCTCAGCCAAGTTCTACTCAGCACAGTTTAACACCTGACACTGATTGCTTGAGTTCCTGGAAATTCAAGCCTGTTCATTGTTTACTCATCAAACATTGACCCTTTGTCAGGCCCTAAGGGGTCTTATACAGACTACAGGGTCTCATACAGACTCACATAATTCTATTTTCAATGTAAAGCAGAAATCTTTGAATCTCTGGCCTTCAGGCTGAGTAGGAAGTCAGCTGAGAATTGCCAGTAACGTCAATGCATGACTTTTACCTACAGCTGACTGGAATTCCAGTCCTGTACTATCACATGCAAAAGCCTCCACACCAAGCGAACATATATAGTTTGTAACCTTGCCAGCCTGCAGCAGAAATTCAAGGAACTGTAGTTTTTTGTACTTCTGTGATTCTATATTGGCTTTATTTTGAACCCCGGACTTGGACTCAGTAAATCAGCCAGAGGGAGGCTGACGCAACGGAACCTGCTCAGCACAGTTTAACACCTGACACTGATTGCTTGAGTTCCTGGAAATTCAAGCCTGTTCATTGTTTACTCATCATGACAAAAGCATCAAGACATGCTGGCCTTGGTATGAGAAAGCATCAGAGTACCATTGGATCAGAGACTTTTATGTGATTTGTGATATTGGGCAACATGTTTAAAACTGAGTTAGTAGGAGGTGCTGGTAGCGTAGTGGTCAGTGCGGGCGCCCCATGTACGGAGGCGTTAGTCCTCCAAGCAGGCGACCCTGGGTTTGAGTCTGTCCTGTGGCTCCTTTATCGGATGTCATTCCACCCGCCACTCTCCCCAATTTCCAACTCTATCCACTGTCCTATCAAATAAAGGCATACAAAGCCCAAAAGATGAAATCTAAAACAAAAAACATGCAAACTATTGGATGATGTCGACATAAACACACCCCTTATGACACGTAGTGGCCATGTGTACTGTACATCATCTGTCATATACCCAACTGTGATTTTGTACGGCCCATTTTGTGCGGGTGGATTGATTTGTGTGGGAAATACAAACTCTGGTGGCGGAAGAGAAGGGAAAGCAAAGATGACACCCAGAAACTTTCTGTGGTCGTAGATTTGCAGAAGGTATCAGACCTTAGACCTAATGCTATTGTTACCCCAAACTGCTAATTATTCAAGGTAATGTATGTGATGAACTTTTGCAATGTAGGCCTAAGATATCCCCCTAAAAAACTGATAAAAATGTACTTGTTCACATGTAATTTTATATTTTTCAAAACGTTAAGACCATCAAATTTGACATTTTATCGCATACATAGAACAAAAGGTTATGAGCCTTTCCACTTTCCGTACTCTACTTTCTCTTTTAAAGCCTTTAAAATCAAAGAGTTGTGCATTCACTGATATATTTATTGTCGAGAAAGCAAATGTTCAAACCTCAAACCAAAATACTGAAATACTTGTTCCCAAATTGGGCAAACTCCCATTAAGCTCCTTAAAACATCATACATGTGATGTAATTTCTGCATCTCTGTAGATGTACAGACATTTAGCTCGTTCCCTGGGTCTCCCCTCACATCTGGATTATTTGGCAGACTCACATTCTTATTGTGTCAAATCTTCATTTCATATTGGATTTATTTGCTCATTTCAGTGTTTGGTTTCAACACAATAATACAAAACATAAAAAATATGTTCTCATAATCCTGAAACACTTCATGAGCAAACAGGAGCAGGAAGAAGAAAACTTATAATACCTGCCCCCCTTTCCTAATAACACAAGAAACTGTTTAACAGAATAAGATGGCTAACCTGTTGTTTTCTCTTTCTTTCACAAAACAAAAAATAGATCAACAATATAGAAACAATTAAATACAATCAGTTAGATCAACTCAATACATTCAGAATTTCCCAGAACCTTTTCTTTATACATTCTTTTAAATTGAATGATATTTCAGCAGCATTTTAAATTAAGCTTTTGGGTAGAGTAGGTAGAGTGACATGTTTTACCAAATAAAGTAACCTGTACCTGAACCTGTAGCATGCCTCTGACTTTAGCATCATCTTGAGGACCGAGCCTATGGGACGGTTTGACAGAACTGGTTTTGCAGGACGCTGTATCACATGTGTGCTGTTCATGTCAATTGTCCTCCAGAGTCATAAATCAACAACTTCAACCTAAGCCATCTGAATCTCCTGAATCTTTTCTTGTGTGAAGTCAACTTTGTACAAATTGCCTCAACAATTCAGAACATAAATATCTGCACAACTTGCTGCGTCGACAGCATAAAACACGATAAATTGGTCACATTTGAATGAAATTCATTAAATTGATGGGCACCATCATGGCGAGCCTGCTCAGATTCAAACATCTGTAACGCGTGGCTGTCGTGATTTTGATTTAACAGTTCTGCCAGTAAAGTCAATGGATCTCATCAGTCAATCAAGCCACTCAGCCAAACTGTCAGCTGCTCAATTAACCAGTCAGTCAATCAGTCAATCAGCCAATCGTCAAGAGGAAGACACCAACAGGCAGTTTTAGCGATATTAGAAGAGGAAGGGGGGCGTCTACACTCAAAACGACTATGTAGAGATCATCGACATGAGGAGTTTAAATGTGTTCTGATGAATGTACATTAAATGGAATAAATTGTAGGAATCCAACAACCATTTTCCCCTCCTCTTGCAGAGGAAAAAACATGAATATTGAGCTTTAATTTGAAATAATTTAAAGCTTAAAAACACCAAATATTCTTATTTTTGTTAAATAAAGAGGCTAAAGAGGATTGCACGGTAAGAAAGCAAATGTTATCCAACCATCTTGAATGATTTTTAACTCTTACATGATCTGCAATATAGTTATATATAAATATAGTTTACACTACAGTAAAAGTCGAGAGACAGGATTCTCGGAACCATAGAACCTTTAGCGCATGCCCGTTTGATGAAGGCATTTTAACCTTTCTTCTAAGGAAGAGTGTCTTGGCCTTTTCCTGTCTTTTTTCATTCATGCATTTCGAGTGGAATGGAAGAGATCTGATGAAAAGGCTTCAAAAAACTTTGGTTTCCTCAAACTTTCAGACTGATCGAGAAATGAAGCCTATTCTGCCTTTCATTATAAATGTTTGAAAATGCAGTAAAAAGCAGAATTATTCCCTTTATGTAGAATTGAATTTGAACGACCCCTTCACCCCACTCTTACTTAGCTCCCCCAGAATTTTGTCTTGCATGACACCCTTGATACATGGTTACACATTCTGGGTTTAACGGCCTCACCAACGCTTGTTTTTTATCAATGTAGCAACATTTTAAAGAAAAGTTTTAAGAATCATTTCGTAAAAAAAAGACCGGGTGCTCATCTTCACAAGAATCTATTGTGTCTCTATGATAACAGATTGGAATACTAACCCTAACCCTTCTGCAGAGCCTTTTAAAATATAAAATAGACTACCCTCCATCTCCGATCTCATCCCTGGACAGTTTTCATGATTAGCGGACTGTTCAGGTGAGTTCTTACCTTGGACAGGTGCCAGCTGAACGGGGGGATGTCCACTTTCCCCAGCCGTCTCAGGGTCTCCAGAGTGATCGCGGCGGTGCTGCTGGTGAGGAACTGGATGAGCGTCAGGAACTTAAAGTCATAATAACTGATGAGAAACTTCAGCAAAATGTTCAGAGAGCCGGAGAAAATGCCGTGCGCAACGGCCACGGAAATCCCCAACAGCCGACCCTTTACCACTTCCATGGTGGCGGTTTGCTGGTTGCTTTTTGTTGTAGAAAAGGAGACACAAAGAAGGTTAAAAAAAAGGTGCTGCTACCGGCCCGGTTTGGAGCGCTTTAGTCCCGGGAGTGAGGGGGGGCGGTTTGTGTTTTTACTGATGCTGGACGGACAAGAGGGAGGAAAAGAAGTGAGGATGTAAAAAGCTGAGAGGAGAGCTCACTCTGCATGAAGTAGCTTTTTAATGAAAAACAGACATAAAAGTGAAACCTGAAGGTGTTGGGGAGCTGATCCGGTCCTGCTCAGTCTTTCTCCTCCGGTCGTTCTCCTCGGCTTGGCTAAAACACCATGTCAGGTCGTGCTGTCTCTTTCAGCTGCGGGCAACACTCAAAAACTCACACATGGTTTTTGTATCAGTGCCTTCAGACTAATGAAGACCAGCGGAACACCTCCTCAATTACTTTTCTGTGCTCCAAAACCAAAAATAAAAAAAACCCTCCGGGAACTCTTGAGAGACGCAAAAAAAGAAGAGAAAAAGAAGAAGAAGAGAAGAAGAGAAGAAGAGACTCCCCGGGAACAGGAGCTGCAGCAGAGTACAGTAGGAGCGCAGCAGATGTACAGGAGCTGTACAGTACAGAGGAGGTCGTCCTCTGAGAGCGCTGCGAGTGAAATATGACATTTTGCCGCAGCGCCTCTTGGCTGTGTACCCGAGAGAGAGAGAGAGAGAGAGAGAGGGGGGGAGAGAGAGAGAGAGAGAGAGAGAGAGAGAGAGACATAGAGAGAGAGAGAGAGAGAGAGAGAGGGAGAGAGAGACAGGGAGAGAGAGAGAGAGAGAGGGAGAGAGA
>NC_083623.1:1515103-1532603 GCF_963584025.1 Labrus mixtus
TCTCTCTCTCTCTCTCTCTCTCTCGCTCTCTCTCTCCCGGGTTTCCAGCTTTGTCCACTGTCCTGTCTCTACAATAAAAAAGGTCCTAAATAAATATTTTTTTAAAACCTCAGTATCCTCTGATACCGGCCCTGTGACAAACATCGTGATGACGATTCTGACGTCAAGTCGGGAAGTCGGGCACCTTATTTAGTTTCCGACTTGGAAACTCGTTTTCCCGACATGTCTGACACCACATGAATGCACCATATCCCCCCAGGATGGAGCTTTACAGACAACTGCCAGGAGAGAGTTCCAGAGAGTGCCCCCCCCCCCCCCCCCCAAAAGTCTGCAGGTTGGTGCGGGAAATGGAGAGCAGAAGAGGGTCCCAGAATCTGAGGTTTCAGGGTTGGAGAGTAGGAAAATCAGAAAGGTACTAGGGGGAAGGCCGTGCTGAGATTTGTAGACAAGGAGGAGGATTTTATATGTGATGCAGGACTTGACCGGGAGCCAGTGAAGGTGGGCGAGGGTGGGGGTGATGTGCTGCCAGGGCTTAGTGCAGGTGAGAACCCTGGCAGCTGAGAGGAGAGGTAAGTGATGTTTATCTGTTGTGTCGTATCGATTTAATGCTGACAACTAGTGCAAATAAAAACTACAGATTTAAGAGAAGAGGTTTATGACTGAGCAGAGGAAGTCACCTGCATGTTGGACAACATGAAAGAAAAAGTTGTTCTATGAGTCTCAGATCTAAAGAAGTCATGAAACAAACATTGGTATAAGTATCGGCCCTGAGTTCCCCATTGGTGCATCTCTGATTAAAATGAGTCAAAATGAGAAGTGGAGGCATCTACCAATCAAAGATAAGGGATCATGCAACAGATCCCACAACACATCGACAAAGCCGGGCAATGAGCTCCAGAGTCACCCCTCCCCCATGCCAGCTCTCGCCACTCAGAAAGGTACTGTTTATTTAGTTTAACTACATTTAAGCTTCTGCTGAATTTGCCCCGGCAAGAAATTAGGTCTCATTATTTATTTGTCCCAGTGAACCCCCCACCCCTACCCCTCCTTCTGTCTTCACACTGTTCAAATCTGCCTTATTAGCTTGACAGATCCAAGTATTCATATTTTGCAGAAGCCTTAGCAGGATTAAAATAAATCAGAAAAATTAACATATACATGAGGAAATTATGAAGATATTCTAAAAAACAGCATATCAGAACATTTAGTACAAACTGTGCAAATAAACAAGGAAAAGATTTTCATTAGAGAAATGTTTTGATGATTCCATATCGATTATTTTAGTCTCAATTAATGAAACGGTCCATAAAAGGAAAGGAAAGACTTTAAAGGTGACATATCCTCCTCTTCTTCTTCAGTGTAAATAAGTCTCAGAGCTCCTCTTCAACATGTGTGTGAAGTTTCTTGTTCTAAATCCACTCTGGTCCTGTATTTGATCATGTCTATAAACCCCTCTATTTCAGCCCTGCTCAGAACAGGCTGTTTCTGTGTCTGTACCTTTAAATATGTAAATGAGCTGTGTTTGACCACGCCCCCTCTCTGGAAGGGCTTGGGTGTACTCGGTCTTTCTCGCTCCATGTCCTATTGTTTACGGTGAGAAGGCAGACTCAGAGGGCAGAACAAACACCTAGCTGTGGGAGTGTCACCCACCTGGGGGAGGGGCTACTGCCCTTTGTGATGTCATGAAGGGAAAATCTCCAAACGGCCTGTTTGAGCACACATTTTCTGAAAAGTGGAGCAGGGAGAAGACGGAGAGGATGGACTTTTCTCATCATTGGGGGGTTTGTAGACAGACTAGAGACATGTATGTAAATTCCACCACCAGGGGGCTCTCAATCAAAACAACGACAAAAGATGATGCGGAGGCTGGCGGTGAATCATGGGAGTGATCCTGTCCGCTACCCCAACTCCAATGAAAAAAGAGAAAATGTTAACAGACTAGAATAATTTACATGAAGGTTTTTATTTTCTGGAGTATCATTCTGCCGTAGCTTTAAGATTCCCTCCTCCTGGAAATAATCCAGAAATATAAAAGGTTATAATTAATGAAAACACCTGCAGCTTTTCTTCTCTCTGAGTGTTTGGATGTTTGCCATCGTGTTGCAGAACGTCTGAACATCTGCTCTCTTTATATTTCTCTGACTCTCTCTCCTCTTCCTCCTAACAGACACAGAGACATCATCATCACTCATAACAGGCGTGGAAATGGCTTGGACAATATTTTTAATTGAAATATTTCATCAGAAAATCAGTTTCCCAGGCCCACGAGGGAGGAAGATCCGCCCTTATCGAGCACAGACCATTAGCTTCCAATTAACACGCGCAGACAGAAGAGACGCTTTCAAACGTGAGATTAAGACCGCGCCGAGGATTTAGACCCAAACTGTTCTCCGCTGGGAAGGGGGGGGGGGGGGGACCACATCCATTATTCCACAAACTGTAGGTAATATAGATTAGGCCGAGTAATTTCACTTAAAACACAGAATGGAACAGGCCTGCATAATAAGGATTTCTGAATTAATACGGAGCAAACAATTATTCTGAGGGAATAAACTGCAGCTGTAAGCACAATTTGTCCAAAAGTTAAAATGATTCTGTTGGTTTACCTACACACATAAATGTTGGGTTTAATTTTGAGTTTCAGACAGATGATTAAATTCTTAATAAATTAGAAAACAGATCAACATTTTAAACATTTTGAGGCCTTCAGAAGGTAAACAGACTGTGATGAAGTTGTTGTTTTTGTCCCTGACAGGCTCAGATTGTTATTCTCAGTGTGTTGATTATTATCCATGATGTCATAACCATCTCAGGTGGACTGACCACGAGCTACCTGAGTGTGAAACGATGGTTCATGCTCCTGTAGGAGACACAAGCTCGTCTGATATCAACCTCGTTTTAAGAACAACAAGATTTCACGATATCGAAGAACTACACTACCCACAATCCTAGAGTGTCACAGCGACGTCTCTGATTGGTGGAGCATTAGTAGGCTAGCTAGTTAGCTATCAGTAAATGTTTACAACAGAAACTTCAACATATTACAACACTTGACTTAACAGTATAAACACGATAACAACGGCAAAAGTTGCGTTTAAGAGGGATCATTCGCAATGGATTGTGGGATGTGTAGTTCCTTGACTCAGGATGAAGGTTATGTACAGTCTTGTACAAATGTTTTATAGTCACGAGAAAGAACAGAAAAAGAAATGAAAGAAAGAAAGAGGAAGAAAATAAAGTAAGTTAGAAAGGTGAGACGAGGGAAATGAGGAGGTGAAAGGATAAAAGACGAAAGGAAGGGGAAGGGGTGGAAAGAAACAAAAAGGAAGGAGGAGAACAGGAAAGAAGCAAAAAGAGGAGAACCCCGAGAGGAGACAAATAAGAGAAAAGAGACGAGAATTTGAGGGAGGTGAAGATCAAGAATTAAAAACAAGTAAAAGACAAAGGAGGATAAAAGAAAGAGTAAAAGGAGAGGAACAGAGTGAAGAAAGAGAGCAGGAGATGAAGAAGAAGAAGAGGACGATGACGAGGACAAGGAGCAGGACAATGACGAGGACAAGGAGGAGGACGATGACGAGGATAAGGAGCAGGACGATGACGAGGACAAGGAGGAGGAGGAGGACGATGACGGGGACAAGGAGCAGGACGATGACGAGGACAAGGAGGAGGAGGACGATGACGAGGACAAGGAGGAGGACGATGACGAGGACAAGGAGGAGGAGGAGGACGATGACGGGGACAAGGAGCAGGACGATGACGGGGACAAGGAGGAGGAGGAGGACGATGACGGGGACAAGGAGCAGGACGATGACGGGGACAAGGAGGAGGAGGAGGACGATGACGGGGACAAGGAGCAGGACGATGACGGGGACAAGGAGGAGGAGGAGGACGATGACGGGGACAAGGAGGAGGACGATGACGAGGACAAGGAGGAGGAGGAGGACGATGACGGGGACAAGGAGGAGGACGATGACGGGGACAAGGAGGAGGAGGAGGACGATGACGGGGACAAGGAGCAGGACGATGACGAGGACAAGGAGGAGGAGGAGGACGATGACGGGGACAAGGAGCAGGACGATGACGGGGACAAGGAGGAGGAGGAGGACGATGACGGGGACAAGGAGCAGGACGATGACGGGGACAAGGAGGAGGAGGAGCGTCCTCGTTTTCATTCCCAGAGAGAGTGCTGGGTTTTCCCTGCAGACGATGCGCTGCAGGGCAGAGAGGAATCCTTCACGCATCATCACCAGAGCAGCTGTGATTGGCTGCAGCCATTAAGAAGGGGGGGGGGGGAGACATTCATCATCATTATCATCATCTGTGATATTTACAGCTTAATGTAAGAGCTGGCACATTCCAGAGGATCCTCGCTGCAGAGCTGCTCTGGAAGGAGAACAAATTAGTTATAACTCATGAATTTTACAGAATGTTGTTCCTTTGTTGGAGCTCGAACCTGTTCTACATTATTTGTTCTTTGTTCTTTGTGAAAATTGTTGCAGAGCATTATTAACAATACTTCAGCTCTAGTGAGATCCTTTAGTCCCTCTGAAGTCACTAAGGACAAAAATGTCCACTTCCTAAAGACTGCTATAAAAATAGAACAGATTGATATTTATTTCTTTTTTTCTGAGTAAATCTCTTAAACAACTTCAGTATCAAATATTGAGTAATTATCAGGAATTTAACCCTTTAAATGCCAGTTTGATTACATGATTCTGGCATTTAAAGGGTTAAATTCCTGTCCAAAGACTCGTTAGGTTAACTGGTCACTCTAAGTCAGCCTCTCACTCGATGACTTTGGTGGTTGAGTGTCTAACTGTGTCGCTTTTGATGCAAAGAGACCGATAAGTAACAAGCTTTTCTGTGGATGATATCTTTGTGTGATATTTCCTCCTTTATTAAAGGCCCCACACACACTCATCATCATCATCATCATCATCATCATCATCATCGTCAGAAACGCCCATATCTACACTGATGACATTTCAGGAATGAAATTAGTCACACTTGACATTTTTTCTTCTCTCCTGTTTAATAGAATCTCAGTGAGATGAAGGAGAAACACATAATGATACGGATATTATGGATCACAGTCAAGTACAGATTTACATAATTCATTTAAAGTTGACACAACTTGTTAAAGCAAACAAAATGTTGACATCTTTAAAAATCAAATGATAATCACATATTCTAAATTAGAAAAGAGAAAAGAGCAGAATATTTAGACTGCAGAGGAAGAACTCGGCTGCTTCTTAAGCCCGTCAAAGTTCATTTAATTTTTGCCAGAATTTAATCTTATTCTTGTAGGAAAGTGGGAGAACTTTTATAGATATCTTCAGTTTCACATCTTTGCTTGACGCTTAATGGAAAACATGGAACACTTTCAGCTATTTAAGAAAATAAATCAAGACAACGTGCATCTTCCAAAACCTGCTATTGATTAGCTGTGTGTGTGTGTGTGTGTGTGTGTGTGTGTGTGTGTGTGTGTGTGTGTGTGTGTGTGTGTGTCTGTGTGTGTGTGTGTGTGTGTGTGTCTGTGTGTGTCTGTGTCTGTGTGTGTGTGTGTGTGTGTGTGTGTGTGTGTGTCTGTGTGTGTGTCTCTGTGTGTGTCTGTGTGTGTGTGTGTGTGTGTGTCTGTGTCTGTGTGTGTGTCTGTGTGTGTGTGTGTGTGTGTGTGTGTGTCTCTGTGTGTGTGTGTGTGTGTGTGTGTGTGTGTGTGTCTGTGTCTGTGTGTGTGTGTGTGTGTGTGTGTGTGTCTGTGTGTGTCTGTGTCTGTGTGTGTGTGTGTGTGTGTGTGTGTGTGTGTGTGTGTCTGTGTCTGTGTGTGTGTCTCTGTGTGTGTCTGTGTGTGTGTGTGTGTGTGTGTCTGTGTCTGTGTGTGTGTCTGTGTGTGTGTGTGTGTGTGTGTGTGTGTGTGTCTCTGTGTGTGTGTGTGTGTGTGTGTGTGTGTGTGTGTGTGTGTGTGTGTGTGTGTGTGTGTGTGTGTGTGTCTGTGTGTGTCTGTGTGTGTGTGTGTGTGTGTGTCTGTGTGTGTGTGTCTGTGTGTGTCTGTGTGTGTGTGTGTGTGTGTGTGTGTGTGTGTGTGTGTGTGTGTGTGTGTGTGTGTGTGTGTGTGTGTCTTTAAGGGGACTGTAGCTTGTTTGTACCCAAAAGGAGGACCAACAATAAACTCTTGTTTTAATTGTTAAGTTCTGTCTTTACAGTGCAGTATGACAGGCTGAAAACATCTCAAACGAGATGTACTAACTATTCTAGAAATAGATATCTCATATCAAGGCACTTAAAGGCAGAGTTGGTGATTTTTGAAAACTAGCATGATTTTGAAAGTAGCATTCCCTCTGTGCTCCTTCTAAAGCCAAAGATTGGTACCTCGTGGCAGACATTGGTTGAAGTTTTTACAGATTTACAAACTGATACAGATGATGGATTTTCTTTGTTCCTTTTTCAGAGAACCTGAGTTATTAATTTCTGTCAGGACCTAAAGACAATTTACACCAGAATCTGAAGAAGTGGATCTGGAGGAAATGACCAACCCTGACTTTAGCAAAGATTTAATAAACATATTATTAACTTATATCAGGTGAGGCACTGTGGGGATACGCTGCAGGAAGGCCTGGCAAACTGTTCAAACTGTTTCAGAGAGTTGTAAATGACAAAACTTCACAGAAACAGCCTTGTTGTTGCTTTGATGTCCGCGCTCTGAATGACTCACTTGTTCTCTATTTATTTCAGTAAATTAATGAATTGTTTAGTCAAAATTGGCAATTTTGTTTGTGGCGTCAGACTGGGAGAAATGACTTTTATCTGCAGAAGGCGAGCTGACAGGAAGAGCTCGAGGTTCATGTCAGCCTCCAGGCAACAAATGGAATTAACACAATGTCCTCAGAAGTCTTTCATGTTGCTGTTCCAGCAGATAGACAGGCAGGTGTGTAGATCTTCACAGTCTCATCCCAGGAACAGTCCACCACCTGCAGAAAACACAAGAAAGTGTAGCTTTAGCCATGCTAATGTTGTAGCTCTAGGATTGATCCACAACTTCTGTGGGAACTGAATTAGACAATAAACCTTTGGATGGATTATAATGAACATTTTCTCAAACTGTCAGTTGCTCTGAAAATCTATGACAATTTTATTTCAATTCAATAGATATCTTACACATAGAGAACAAACCAAATGATGTATTTCTGTAGGCCAACCAGGAAGTAGCATCACCATGTGGTCTAACGAGAATCCTCCTCTGGGATGTTTTCATTGGATTTTGGATCATTGCAGAAAATAATCTCTGTGTTAAACACACGTTTCTGAAGCGTAGGCGTTTTGTTCAGCAGGATAATCTTCACAGATGAACGCCATTTTTATGATGTTTGAAGCGTTAATGCGGCCGACAGAAGTAAAAAGCTAACGTTATGCTACAAGCTAACTACACCACGGTCGGATGATTGTGACGTCACTAGCGTTACGCTTCAGACGATCTCCGATAAACTAATCCACGTAGCTTAATAAATAGTTTACTAACATAATATTCACCTTAACCTAAAGATTAAACCTACAGGAGACATCTCCGACTAGTGAGAGAGTTCCCGCCCTCTGTGTCCGGCGTGATGACGTTTAATGTCCCCGACAAACACTGTAGTCACATTTAGCCGCTTGTTAGCGACCGCCTTTTTAAAGACGAGTAAAAACTTCAAACTTCACAAGTGGAGGTTTTACCTAACGTAGTTTATGTGGTCTAACAAAACACCAACATCTCTTCAGCTTGTGTTAACCACAGACCTTATTTCAGGAGTCTAACCACAAACACATTCAAAATCCCCGTTGACTTTTAGACGTTAGACCCCATGGCGCTCAAATGATAACTTACTCCCCTCCCCTGGTATCTCCACCCATGGACTCCACCCCCAGCCTAGAGCAAAATTTTAGTGGAGGTCGGCCATTTTTATTCTCGCTAGCGAAGGAGTGATGTCTACGGGGAAAACTCGGGGGGGGGGGGGGGTCATTACATTTAAAGAGACACACACACCAAAACGGAGCGTTCTGAGAGAGCTGGTTTATACAGGGTCACAAACCTCCTCTGGTGCTTGATTCATGTTATATTTTGAACAAAGCACAGCACAGATGTTTCATTTAGACCACAGGGGGACTGTTTGAAAAGGTGGAGGAGGGGACTGTTTGAAAAGGTGGAGGAGGGGGACTGTTTGAAAAGGTGGAGGAGGGGACTGTTTGAAAAGGTGGAGGAGGGGGACTGTTTGAAAAGGTGGAGGAGGGGACTGTTTGAAAAGGTGGAGGAGAGGACTGTTTCAAAAGGTGGAGGAGGGGACTGTTTGAAAAGGTGGAGGAGGGGACTGTTTGAAAAGGTGGAGGAGAGGACTGTTTGAAAAGGTGGAGGAGGGGGACTGTTAGAAAAGGTGGAGGAGGGGACTGTTTGAAAAGGTGGAGGAGGGGGACTGTTTGAAAAGGTGGAGGAGGGGGACTGTTAGAAAAGGTGGAGGAGGGCGACTGTTTGAAAAGGTGGAGGAGGGGGACTGTTTGAAAAGGTGGAGGAGGGGGACTGTTAGAAAAGGTGGAGGAGGGGACTGTTTGAAAAGGTGGAGGAGGGGACTGTTTGAAAAGGTGGAGGAGGGGGACTGTTTGAAAAGGTGGAGGAGGGGGACTGTTTGAAAAGGTGGAGGAGGGGACTGTTTGAAAAGGTGGAGGAGAGGACTGTTTGAAAAGGTGGAGGAGGGGGACTGTTAGAAAAGGTGGAGGAGGGGACTGTTTGAAAAGGTGGAGGAGAGGACTGTTTGAAAAGGTGGAGGAGAGGACTGTTTGAAAAGGTGGAGGAGGGGGACTGTTAGAAAAGGTGGAGGAGAGGACTGTTTGAAAAGGTGGAGGAGAGGACTGTTTGAAAAGGTGGAGGAAAGGACTGTTTGAAAAGGTGGAGGAGGGGGACTGTTAGAAAAGGTGGAGGAGGGGACTGTTTGAAAAGGTGGAGGAGGGGACTGTTTGAAAAGGTGGAGGAGGGGACTGTTTGAAAAGGTGGAGAGGGGGACTGTTTGAAAAGGTGGAGGAGGGGGACTGTTTGAAAAGGTGGAGGAGAGGACTGTTTGAAAAGGTGGAGGAGAGGACTGTTTGAAAAGGTGGAGGAGGGGGACTGTTAGAAAAGGTGGAGGAGGGGACTGTTTGAAAAGGTGGAGGAGAGGACTGTTTGAAAAGGTGGAGGAGGGGGACTGTTAGAAAAGGTGGAGGAGGGGACTGTTTGAAAAGGTGGAGGAGAGGACTGTTTGAAAAGGTGGAGGAGAGGACTGTTTGAAAAGGTGGAGGAGGGGGACTGTTAGAAAAGGTGGAGGAGGGGACTGTTTGAAAAGGTGGAGGAGAGGACTGTTTGAAAAGGTGGAGGAGGGGGACTGTTAGAAAAGGTGGAGGAGGGGACTGTTTGAAAAGGTGGAGGAGAGGACCGTTTGAAAAGGTGGAGGAGAGGACTGTTTGAAAATGTGGAGGAGGGGACTGTTTGAAAAGGTGGAGGAGGGGACTGTTTGAAAAGGTGGAGGAGAGGACTGTTAGAAAAGGTGGAGGAGGACTGTTTGAAAAGGTGGAGGAGGGGACTGTTTGAAAAGGTGGAGGAGAGGACTGTTTGAAAAGGTGGAGGAGGACTGTTTGAAAAGGTGGAGGAGGGGACTGTTAGAAAAGGTGGAGGAGGACTGTTTGAAAAGGTGGAGGAGGGGACTGTTTGAAAAGGTGGAGGAGAGGACTGTTAGAAAAGGTGGAGGAGGACTGTTTGAAAAGGTGGAGGAGGGGACTGTTTGAAAAGGTGGAGGAGGACTGTTTGAAAAGGTGGAGGAGGGGACTGTTAGAAAAGGTGGAGGAGGACTGTTTGAAAAGGTGGAGGAGGGGACTGTTTGAAAAGGTGGAGGAGGGGACTGTTTGAAAAGGTGGAGGAGGGGGGGAATATGTCCTCTTTAATAATCATTACTTGAAATATTAATTCCATTTCCTGAATCCTAACAATAGGGTCCCCTTGTTTGACGTTTTCTTCCAGCTTTAGTCAACAACACAAAGGAATCTAGTGATAAGACGTTTTGATACCATATGGTCTGAGTCTTCACTACAACAGAACACAGTTTTTCTGCAGAGTTTATTGTCGTACTCTTTTATTTCAGAAACACTTCGAGTGTCCAGGTGAAATAAAACCTGAACTCGTCTGAGCTCTCTCTCTGTGGACACTCAGGGAGGGCTGAGAGACGAGACGTTCAGCTCTCTGTCTCCTCTGGCACACACTCACATCAAAGTGTTCCACCTAAATTGCCCTCCATTATCTGGTCTGGGACAAAGACATTTAGAAAGACAGCTGACTGGTCTCAACTCTACACACTGAAATCTTTCCTTCCAGTTCCTCCTTTAGTTCTCTTATTAAAGTAAAACAACTGAAATGATTGCTAAGTTTTCATCCGTCGTTTGGTGTAATTATTCTTTTGCTTTTATTGTTCACCACTCTTTCTGTTTGTTTTTTCAACTCAGTGCACTTTTTCTCTCCCAATGGAGGTGACTAAATAGCTCTAACTGCGGACAACGTTCCTGTTAATAATTGTGAGTATGAGAACATTCAGGCAATATGGGGCTGACGCTTTTCTCTCAGTTGTGTATTTCCTATAATTGTTGAGCATAATAGTTTCCCTGGAAGCCTGTTAGTCCACAGGAACAAAAGCCTGTTCACAAATCGTGGAGATTTGGTCATCTAGAGGTCATCTTCAGTTAGAATCTATGGTTTGGCTTCAGAGTTTAATTTGGGTTACATTAACAAAACCATTTGTAACCTGTCAACTGTGTTCTGACAAAATAGCCTCTGAGAGCAGCGGCAAACTTTTTAGGTTTTCTGGTTTAGCCAGCGGTTAGAAATGATGGACTTCTGACCAAGACTTCTTATTCTGTATGTTGCCTTTTTTTTTTTTTAAATACAGGCAAGCAACATCCACATGACAGTTTGACAAACAACAACAAACAGCATCAATCTGACAGATAGACAGAGAAAAACTAAATAGACTAAATTATTAGAATCCCTTCAGTATTCATAAATTCACCAAAACATTTTCAATCTGATTACAGTTTACGTACAAATCTACATGACATGCCGAGCTCGCCCCCAGCGGAGAAGGCGTTGCACCAACCAAGCCCTCGGTCACAGGAACCCCCACTCTCAATTTTAGCTGGAGTTCCCAATGCGTGAACACCCGACTCCGTCCGACCCAGGATACCGGCCAGCAGGGCCCAAGAGAGCCGAACCCTCCCACCTGACCTCGCTGTGACACCGTGTGGTGCCTTTGTTTTCAGTCCGAATTGCAACTAGGGATGCGAGAATAGAGTTGGAGTTGGAAGAGGCCGTCTAGCAGCAAATGTTGAACTGCCCTTTGAGATGTCGTTTCTGTTTCGATAAGCAAAAAAACTCAATCGGTGTTGGATGACCGCTGATTGGTTTAGAGACTGCATTAGTCAATTGGTTCTGATTCTTTTTCTCTGCACAAGGTCTGTTTTCCTATGTACAGCCAATAAATACTAAACGAGATATCATACCAAAATCCAGTGCTGCGCATTAGGATTCTGCCTTTATTTATTTTTCTCTATATACGATACTATATGATACAGCATAAAATGATACGATAAGAAACATTACGATGCAATACCATGCCATAATTTACGGCACAATACAGTAGACCAATTTGGAGTAGAGTAGATAATAACATCACAACATTTGATGCTGTTGCAGAGTGCAACAACTGGAGGCATTTTGACACTAACAACATTAATCTGAAAGACACAGAAATGGAAAAGAAAATCCCTTAAAGACTTAAAGATTTCCTCAGCAGGGGAAACTCAAACACTTGAGATGTTTCATATGATGCAGTGCTGTGGAGACATACTACGTGCCTCTCTCGCCCTCCCACTCTGGAGTATGTAATCAAGCAGGACATGGCTATCATCTGAATGTCACGCCTGTGAGGGGACGTGACTATCAGCTGAATGACACCCTGCCTCTCTGTCATCTCTCCTGGCTGAAGAACACAGCGGCTCACACAGAGCTCACTTCTTTCAGAGTAAAAACACCGGCTCCACTTCACGTCTGGCATGACGAATACAAAGCCACTTTGTTGATGTGGACGGTGACACAAAAGAGGAAGCAGCTGCCTGCTGGTTGAAGAAGTTTGCTTACGAATGCACAAGTGATGGTTTGACACAAACAACACCGTCAGCCGTCGGCGAGCGGTCGTCGCCCGAGTTTTTGCGGTGTGTCAAGCTTCGTCGCTACCAGTCGGCCCTTTTTCTACAATTCTACAATTCACTTAGCAGACGCTTTTCTCCAAAGTGACGTACATCAGAGAGTAAGAACAACACAAGCAAGGATCTAGAAAAAAGGGAACAATGTGAGTAAGAGCAAACGATCAGCTTTGAGTCTGATTGGACACACAGGTGCTGACAGGAAGTGACCAGAGGCAAAGCACAACATTGAGGGCAGTTCTTGAGAGCTCTAATCAGTATAGAAACCATCTTATAAGTCGTCGTTATCAAACAAAAACCATCGTCATTACCATCATCATCATCAATAATATGGAGACCATCATCATTAAGTTAGTAGGTATTCATGAAAGAGCTGGGTCTTTAGCTTTTTCTTAAAGGTGCAGAGGGACTCTGCAGATCACATGGAGTTTGGAAGTTCATTCCACCACCGGGGGGCGACAGAGGAGAAGAGAGAAGAGAAGAGTTTTTTTGGCCTATTTCACATGTCGAATCATTATGAGCCGTCACCGGCGTAGTAGGGGGTAGGAATCTCTCTGATTGGCTGTTCAGCTCAGCGAAACAGGAGAGCCAGTGCACGAGAAGAAAAACGGAAGCACCTCTTCTCTTATTCCAATAATGAAAGACCAAGGGCTGACAACACTAGTGGCATTTTCATCTTTTCTCAGACATTATTCTCCATTAGAAGTTCCTATATTACGAGTGTTGAGCGACAGCGGTGAGAAAATTGTCTTCTCGTATCATAACAACGGTTTATTTATCTGCGTTCTTCCTCGTCCTCTTCCGGTTCCCCCTTTTTGGAATGACGATTACAGACTACCGCCCCCTGCTGGCATGGAGAGTTATTGCCTCTCACGCATGCGCAGAACATACGTGGTGGTTGGCCGTCGGCTGTAGTCTTTGCGGTGTGTTCAAGTGCAACTTTTTGGCCAAGACAAAAGGCGTTGCGAGGCGCCACCAGTTCTTGGCCGTCTGCTTGGTGTGTCAGGGCCTTTACTGTCACTGTGCTGTAGTTTTCTCTCTCTTATTTGGATGTGTGGGTCCTAAAAGCCTGCAGTCAGAGGAGATGTATTAACATGTCAGCAGGGTTTGTGCTGTAATTATTTATAATCCATCACAGTGACAGACTGAGGCTGTTTAAAATGTGTCACAGTTTAACTTCACCTGTCATATTTGTGTCCTGGTGTTTATATAGAACTGTCTGCTGTTGCTCTTTGTGTGAGTGAACGATAAACCATTAAAGCTCCACCATAATGGGCTCCACAACATTGTTGACAAAAAGTAATTGGTAGATCAAAAAAAGTCAGGTTTCATCCATATGCAACTGTGTACCAGCTGTTTGTGTTGCTGTCACCAATCCTTTGACTTGTATTATTGCTAGCTTGACCGCAGAGCTCTGGTTGTGCAAACTGACGCCAAATGGTTTGTAATATTATGGGATAGACTGATGTAAAAGTTATTTGACAGGATATGTATCGAGATGGGGAAAGAGGGCGAGAGAGTGGGGGATAAAGTGCACCTTACAGCGTCAGGATCAAGACTCTCTATTCTTGGCACCCCATCGTGTCACTTAAACAAATGACATGACGGGATGACTAAAAAGGTTGTTTGAAGATGATTCAATTCAAAAGGTAAGAGGTAACTAAATTCTTCAAATCCATCCTTTAGCAAAAATATCCTCAGTTCTTGTGAATAGCTTTGTTACAAGTCAGGCAGGCTTCCCTGATTCAACTGGCAAATCAGCAGCTGGGAAGCTCTGTTATAAGGCACTCTACTAAGACAGCTCGCCCTCTCTCTGCAAGCTTTGCTATGAACAGCTCATGTTGCCTGGTTTGTGAGGTTGGACTTAGGAAACCCTCCATTTATGCACCTGTTAGACACACTAGGTTGGTTTGGTTTCTGTGCTTTTTTCAATGAGTATTTTCTAGAGAAGCCAGTCAGGTCTGTTGTTTGGGTTTCTTTTTTCCCCTTCAGAAGCAGTCAGGCCCTGTTTTGTTCATTCATTTGGCAAAAACCACCTTGTCCAATCCTCTCCCACGTATTGGAAACATGGTGGTTCAGCCAACCAACAAATGGACTTTGTAATTTCTTGGGGCCACCCTGCCAGCTTGACCAGAAAATTAACTTCAGTGTATTTGTTTTTGACAACCAGCCACAGTCACATCAGCTGCATGTGATCTTACAAAGCCTCCACCAGAGGCACAGTAGCAGAAAGCAGGAGTTTGAAAAAGGTCAAACTACAACAGAGGAATCTGTGCTTGTCCATCCGGTTGATTATGTAATCCTCCCTTCTCTGCTGCAAAGATTCCCACTTGGACAAACTACTTCCCTAGTCTTGAATCACAAGGGAACTCCAAGGTATTCTGCTTTTGAACAATTACAAGGCTACTATTGTCAAGGCATGTTCATTGTCGTTAACAAATCTGACCAGTTTTGGCATCATAGAATCGAGGAAAATGAATATCCAAGGACCAATCTAATGATAAACGATAAAGTGACCTTACTATATGATCAGACATTAAGGAAACATGTTGAAGTGCTGGCTTCTCTGACAACAATGCACACTGGGTTGTTTTGGACGCCCCTCGGTTTGCCAGATATGAGAGCAGTTATCAGGTCAACAGGTGTTGCAGCGATGGAAGCGGGCGAGAGAAGTGGTTCAGATAGAAGTGATTGTACCCGACCTAAAAAGCCTCTGCATGTTTCTAATAAGCTCCACGAGCAGAAACGTGCTCAAACTAGGATCAATATTGGAGATGCTTTTGAAAAATGGAGAGAGGTTAGAACACAGAAAGGTTTACAGACCCATGCAGAGCTGGATAAACACTGAAGCTTCAGAGTCCACCACATGGTGACCTGTGTGAGCATGGACTCTAGAGAGGAGGGGGCGGGGGGATTGGCCTGAATGCTCTGGATTTGTTTGGACCAGAGAAGGTAGGCGGTTTGAAGGCACCCCCACACGGGGCTGTTTTGGACGCCCCTCGGTTTCGGTTCGCATGTCATTCCCTACTCTCTCTGTTTCCTTGGTTTTCTACTCAATCAACAGTCCTGTCAATCCAAGGCATATAAAGCCACTCTCCCCCCCTAAAAAGGGCTTTATGGCTTTTCGCAGCACCCTCTTACATCATGTGTTTGATCTGTACACAAAGGCAGCGTTCCCTCCATCTTCACAGCATCACCTCCCTCTGAATCATCGGGCTTCCCTTCTTGCTTGCCTTTGGTCCCCTCCTCACTGAATCTTGAATCAGTGAGTCAACAAGCTGAACGGACTTTCAGGACGTGAGTAAGCATAGCCGGGGCCGTGCGGTGAGTCAGCCATAAGAGGAAGAGGAATGCCCCTCTTTAATTAACTTTAACAGCCGGCCGTAATGGAAAGGCACACACACGGGCCAAGACTGCAGCAAAGCACACAAAAAGAGTGAGAGAAGTATTCAAAGAGAGAGAGTGAGAGAGAGAGAGAGAGATGACAAGGAGGTGGGAACGACTACATGAAAAAAAGGCTGCGAGACTAAAGGAAATATAAAAGCCATCCAAAGTTCAAAGTCCGACTAATATTCTGTGTAAATTACTTTTCTTATTAACATTAATTAAAACACTAATAAGCTGGTGGTAGATATGTACTTCTAATGGGAAAAAGCACATAATGGTCATAGTCTTAACGACACTTACTATCACTGTTGAGTCGTCATGGTAACAGGGCTTTGGGAGTGACAGCTTCTATGACACTTCCCGAGAAACAATCTGACTGTGCAAAAAACCTTCAGTTTCTGCGTAGGAGGAAATATATGTACGGTGAAAAGACAAAGGAGAACGGCAATCCTTTAAGTTCATTGTTCTAACAAAATAAGAACCTTTTTATTATTAAAGGAGCAGTATGTAACTCTGACCCCTAGTGTTTAAAATGTGTACTGCAGTCTAAATTCTAAACATCATAGAGATCTGTCCCCCCCCCTCCTCTCTAGAGTCCATGCTCACTCAGGTCACCATGTGGTGGACTCTGAAGCTTCAGTGTTTATCCAGCTCTGCATGGGTCTGTAAACCTTTCTGTGTTCTAACCTCTCTCCATTTTTCAAAAGCATCTCCAATATTGATCCTAGTTTGAGCACGTTTCTGCTCGTGGAGCTTATTAGAAACATGCAGAGGCTTTTTAGGTCGGGTACAATCACTTCTATCTGAACCACTTCTCTTGCCCGCTTCCATCGCTGCAACACCTGTTGACCTGATAACTGCTCTCATATCTGACAAACTGAGGGGCGTCCAAAACGGCCGTGTTTACAAGGAGGACATACTGACTGCTGCATTGTTGTCAGAGAAGCCAGCACTTCAACATGTTTCCTTAATGATCAGATAGTAAGATACCTTTATCATCTCACTCTCTACACATCTCACTGACTGGACCTTTTAAATATAATTAGTTAAAAGAAAGAGCCAAGAAACAGAGGGAACGTTTTTGTGTGCATTTTGTACACCGATGTTGAAGAAGCACAAAACAGCATCTGGCAATTTAGTCAGTTCTATGAAAGACTTTTTACAAAGTGACTAACCTGCAGACCTGTAAATGGTTCTCATCTGGCATCCCTGAATGATCTATTGGCTCTCACTCACTTTGTCACACAGAGTCAGCGGTGCTCTGATTCGTTGCTCGTGCGTGTGGTTTGTCCTGCAGTGCTGTAAGCAGGGTGATCCATCAGACACATGTGGCTACACCCGGATAACACCAGAGACCACACCATCCAGGGAGGGCTGGTGTGTGTGAGTGAGAGATAAAAGAAAGAAAAATGTAATTGATCGGGGCAAGTAGTGATTAGAAGAGAGAGGCTAAGAGCAACTACGTACTGATATCAGGAGGAGGAAATTAAAACCAAAAAAACAAAGTCTGAAGGGGAGAGCGAGAACAGACCGCGAGGAAAGAAGAATCAGCGATAAGAAAAAGAGAGAGGGGGTGAAGTAAAGTTGAGAGAAAACACAGAAGACGAGGTGAGGAGTCTGATATCTCACAGTGGGACGGATAGTGGAGCATCCTCTAGTTTCCAGCAGATTAAACTGCTGTCAGGATTATGAGACCAGGCGGCCATATTTATGGAAATGATGTGTGAGTTCACTGTCAGTTCTTACAACAAAATGCTAATGCAGCACTTTATTTCTTTCTCAGTGTAGGAGATCTTGATGCTTACTAGACCCCACCACTGACAAAGGAAGACTGTGTGACTTTTTACACATAAATATATCAGAGATC
>NC_083623.1:1535103-1537603 GCF_963584025.1 Labrus mixtus
GTGTGTGTGTGTGTGTGTGTGTGTGTGTGTGTGTGTGTGTGTGTGCTGTGATGCTGCGCACACACACACACACACTTCCTGCTTCAACACGTGCACACTTTGATCACGTCGTTATGAAGTACCTGGAAGAGGACTCACGCTGATTTCCCACAGAGTTAATCATCGATAAAGATGAATGTTGAGGTGAATATCGTTGTGTAAAAAGTGACTGAAGAAGGTCGGCTCACTTCAGATCAAGAACAAACACGACCTGGCCGAGAGAATGACCAGTAACGTCCAGAGCAACAGAGCAGCTTCAGCACCATGGACAGCTCCTCATTCACAGCTCTGTGTTTCCCTTCAGGACAAACTGGAGCCAGTGCAACAGTCACTTACAAACTGCTTCTTCTCTGAGGTAACAGAGGCGGTCTGTTTTTGGGGGGTGTCTCCCAAAGGACAAAAAAAAAAACACGTTTAACTGTCTTCCTGTGTGATGATTTCCATCGTGTTCATCAACGGTCAGTTTGTGTTCAGCTGTTTTCTCCAGGTGGAGTTTGTCATCCTGCTAGCTGCCTGTACGCTAGCTGAGCTATCAACGTTGTGAAGTACAGACCTGCAGACCGAGAGTCTCTCTGCACACGCTCTATGAACTTCACAGTACACCACTGTTTGCTTTAAATGCACCGTTATGACCTCATGCAAACCGACTTGGATATTCACACAAATAAATCAACAATCAGCAACTTTGTGCAGCGGTGTGACGGACACCATCTCCTCCTGAACACAAGAAAGGAGACGGTGTTTGACCATGTTGGTACAGTTAACCCTGATCTTGCTTGTGTTTCCACGACAACCGTACCTTTATTTGGTAAACAGAGTGTAAAGTCAGATGGAGATAGCTGCGTCAGCTATGTAATAGTGTGACATCATGGCAGCCCAACACAGTGTAGCCCGCTATTAATTAATTAGAAGAAGAAGAACAGGACCCAGTAAACAAGAGGGATCCTTTAGGGTCAGATCGGTAAACTTGGCACCCCAACAGAAGGGTAACAAAAAAGTAGGACGGTATGGATCCCTTATTTTGGTACCATTAACAACTTTTGACCAATAAATGAACCAAACCGGACCGCTTGGTGGAAACGGGGCTTCGGTGACCACTCCCCGGGGATCATCCACGATCACAACATAACACAGGTGGAGTCCTATAAATACCTCGGGATCCACATAGACTACAAACTTGTGTGGAAGGTCCAGAGGCCGTTACATCCTGAGAAGACTCAGGACCTTTGGTGTGTCCCGGGAACCATGCAGTCGTAGAGAGCCTCCTTCGATGTGGTATCTCTGCACGGTTTTGGAAATGTGACCGTTCCATCAAAGGCCCAAATCAACAGACTCACAATGAGTATCATCGCAGTCCATCAACACCCCGGCCTGCAGGATCGTTTTCAACAAACCACAATCAGAGAGGCACAAAAACCACCTCAGACCCTTCTCACTAGCTCCTCCCCTCAGGGAGACGATACAGGGTCCCCTCATCTCCCCTAACCCTCACTGGGACAATTCAGTTCATCTCATCTTGTGACGAGGAAGAGATGTTAAAAAGTGGCTCCTCCAGCCCGGTCCAGGTCTCTGGGTGGCGTGCAGTGGTGTGATGGTGGCGGCTGCACTCAGTATCATGATGGTGCACGTCTCAGCGTTTTATTTAAATGGTCGCACCGCTTTATAGGACGCAGCCCACTTTTTATAGGGCGAGATAAAAATACATCACATGAAAAAAAAAAAAAAAAGGGCTTGAGGCGTTCTGGAGCTATTTTTAACTCGAGCTAAACTTTCCCTGAACCAACACGAGTAAAAAAATCTAATTCAGTCACGGACGACGAGCGCGGGGGGTCATGCAGGGTTTCTGTCTGATACGCTTAAAAAAACTGAATTAGACACGTTTAGACGGCGAGAGGCCTTTTCACTTCACTGCTGCCTCACAGCGACACATTCAAACACCTGACAGGACGTGTCCATGTGTGTGTGTGTGTGTGTGTGTGTATCTGTGTGTGTGTGTGTGTGTGTGTGTGTGTGTGTGTGTGTGTGTGTGTCTGTATCTGTGTGTGTGTGTGTGTGTGTGTGTGTGTGTGTCTGTATCTGTGTGTGTGTGTGTGTGTGTGTGTCTGTATCTGTGTGTGTGTGTGTGTGTGTGTGTGTGTGTGTGTGTGTCTGTATCTGTGTGTGTGTGTGTGTGTGTGTGTGTGTGTGTGTGTGTGTGTGTGTGTGTGTGTGTGTGTCTGTATCTGTGTGTGTGTGTGTGTGTGTGTGTGTGTGTGTGTATCTGTGTGTGTGTGTGTGTGTGTTCACCCGGTGTGCTCGTGTGCAGACAGATTGATGAATGAGCACACAGACGTGGACACAGCGATCAGTTTGATTATAAAAACACAAAGAGGTGAAGTGTCCTGTTATCTAAAAGAAACAAGCTTATAAAGTAGAAACTGTTAAATTGAAACATAATTAAGATGCTTGTAAGCACCATTTT
>NC_083623.1:1545103-1550103 GCF_963584025.1 Labrus mixtus
GGAGAGAGAAGCGGAGGAGGGAGGGTATAGGAGAGGAGACGAGGATACGGGGGCGGGGGGAGAAAGTGATTATTGGTCCTCTCGGTGATGCTTTTATTACAAACAGGAAATTAATGTTAACAGTCACACAAACACGCAGGCTGCAGGGAGCGCCTTATCTAAAGCAAACAGGGGACGTCCAACCCCGCTGTTCAAAAAGAAAAACATGACCTCAGCTACTGTGTTCAGTGAGCGCCGTGTCCACAGGTATCTACGTACACGCTGTTTTCTCAAAGAGAGAGACGAGTCCAGAAAAGAGCGAGTTGTAGTTTAACAGGTTTCCATTCACCAAAACCAAAGACTCTGCAAATTTGACCCAAACAATCCCAACGGATCACATGTGGGTAGATCCCTCAAGGTCCTGACACGCCGAGCAGACGCCAAAGAACTAGTTGCCTCAAGTCAAAAAGTTGCACTTGAAATAACTCTCCATGCCAGCAGGGGGCGGTAGTCCGTTGTTATGATACGAGAAGACCATTTTCACCCCGCTGTCGCTCACCACTCGTATTATAGGTCGTCTACTAATGGAGAATAATGTCTGATAAAAAGTAGAAGATGGCGCTGGCGTTGTCAGTTCTTGGTCTTTTAGTGGAAAAAGAAAAGAAGAGGAGGAGGAGACAAATAAGGAGAAACCGCACTAATGGGTGAAAGCATGGAGACTACAGAGACATGCTCAAGAGGATTTACTGAACCTGAGAGGAGAGCTGGAGAGAAATGAAACAACAGAACAGCCAATCAGAGTTCAATCGGACAAAAAAAGGCGGACGGGGGCGGACGGGTTGCGACGGAGCCGGACACACCGCAAAAACTAGTTTGACGACCACTCATCCAACGGCCGACGACCTCCTTGGTGTGTCAGAGTCTTAAAGCGGACTACACTGGTGTTGAAGTACTCGAAATCCATCTTGGTGGGGAGCTGGTGGAGCAGTGGTTTGAGCATTTTTTAAAATCATTGATCGATAGACTCTTCTCCTCTGTCGCCCCCCGGTGGTGGAATGAACTTCCAAACTCCATTTGAGTCCCTCTGCACCTTTAAGAAAAAGCTAAAGACCCAGCTCTTTCATGAATACCTACTAACTTAATGATGATGGTCTCCATATTATTGATGATGATGATGGTAATGACGATGGTTTTTGTTTGATAACGACGACTTATAAGATGGTTTCTATACTGATTAGAGCTCTCAAGAACTGCCCTCAATGTTGTGCTTTGCCTCTGGTCACTTCCTGTCAGCACCTGTGGTCACTTCCTGTCAGCACCTGTGTGTCCAATCAGACTCAAAGCTGATCGTTTGCTCTTACTGACATTGTTCCCTTTTTTCTAGATCCTTGCTTGTGTTGTTCTTACTCTCTGATGTACGTCGCTTTGGATAAAAGAGTCTGCAGAGTGAATTGTAGAATTGATCGTCCTACATTTTTGTTTACAGTCGTCTACTGTGTGCGTTCAGAGGATCACAATGTCAAACATCAGTTGAAACTGTCCTCATGTTTCTGGTCTCCCACGTTGTGTGCAGCCAGCCAAACAATCCCGATGGATTATCTGTAATAGATCCTCAAAGGATTCACAAACATCCTTCTCTCAGGAGCACAAATGTTTTCAGCTGTATGGAAATCTATCTGATGTAATCGTTCTGTTTGGACTTAAATATGAATGTTTTCAGAGGTCGCTGCTCGCTGAGTCTTATCTCATCGTGTTCTTTTGTTGTTTGAAACTTTTTGTTTCATGGTCTCGTTGTTCTGTGCCTTAGATAAAGTGACACATGAGATCATTAAATGTGAGTTACTCTGGAAACCCCCTGAGCTGAAAACATCAGAGAGCATTAAGGAGCGCTGATGAATCCAAAACAGAGCACATGTGTCGGGGTATTCACCCATAATGCTTCACTCTAAACTCAGAATGTGAAGACTACGATTAAAAAAAGAAGAAAGGAAATGACGTATGAGAGCGGATAAACAGAACTCAGTGTGCGCTCGGATGTATTTGCTTATACGAGTGTTCTGTATGCGCGCTCATGTTTTGTTCTTTGTGTGAGCAGGTGGATTTGATCAGTGTGTCACAACCAGCGTCTAAACACACAGGAAGTCCTGTTGAAGCAGGTGTGTGTGTGTGTGTGTGTGTGTGTGTGTGTGTGTGTGTGTGTGTGTGTGTGTGTGTGTGTGTGTGTGTGTGTGTGTGTGTACACAGTGGAAGGTGTCACAAGCTGAACACACCAACAGGTGGATGAGTCGGCACTCAGATTGAAAAGATGTCAGAGATATGTTGAGTTCACTTTTCACTCCTAGTGGTTAAAATGTGTACTGCAGTCTAAATTCTAAACATCATAGAGAGCTGTCTCCCCCCCCCCTCCTCTCTAGAGTCCATGCTCACTCAGGTCACCATGTGGTGGACTCTGAAGCTTCAGTGTTTATCCAGCTCTGCATGGGTCTGTAAACCTTTCTGTGTTCTAACCTCTCTCCATTTTTCAAAAGCATCTCCAATATTGATCCTAGTTTGAGCACGTTTCTGCTCGTGGAGCTTATTAGAAACATGCAGAGGCTTTTTAGGTCGGGTACAATCACTTCTATCTGAACCACTTCTCTTGCCCGCTTCCATCGCTGCAACACCTGTTGACCTGATAACTGCTCTCATATCTGACAAACCGAGGGGCGTCCAAAACGGCCGTGTGGGGGGGTCGCCTTAAAAGCGCCTACCTTCTCTGGTCCAAACAAATCCAGAGCATTCAGGAGCAGAATCTAAAGTTAGAAGGAGGACATACTGACTGCTGCATTGTTGTCAGAGAAGCCAGCACTTCAACAATTTGAGAAATCATAAACACACAAAAAGAAGAAAGACCTCTAAGGTACGGAGGAAGAAGAGACTGGTAGCTAATGATGTAAAGAGACGAGTTAATGATGTAATTAGAGCGTCCTGCAGTCAGTCATGATCGATGCTTAGAAGCTTTACACACAGACACACACACACATTCACACTCATACACTCAGGCTGGACACAAGTGGAGAACAGGTGATAATTAGCTGCAGGGTATCGTTTGTGTTTGGATATTTTAACACTAAACAAACGTAAGTGATGTTGCTAAGGAAGGAAGCACACACACATACTTACACACACATACTTACACACACATACTTACACACACATACTTACACACACATACTTACACACACATACTTGGCTGAAACTGTGTTTTCACTGCAGTAATGAACGGATTAGGGATTATCTCAGAGAGCCGACAGTAGGCGGGGTTAATAACGGAGAAGACAGAGTGTGAGATTAAATTAAAGATACACATTAAAGACTTCTCAGCGCTTTCAGGGTGCTTAAAGAAGTTTCTCTGCACGACTTTGTGATGAAACCCGCTGAGGAAACTTATCTTGTGTTAGATTTTAATAACTCGTTATTTTTTCAGTTTCAGGGGCGGGTCTCTGTGACTCTGATCCGTCTCAGAATGAATGTTTGAAGCCTGAGTGGCGTCCCCCGTCTGTCCCTGCAGGGGGCGCTGGAGTCCCATCGATGGCGGTCTCCATGTTGGAAATGCTGTCTCAGTCTAACTTTCAGTCAACCTAACGACAGGCTGAGAGCTGGAGCTGAGGCGGGTTTTAAACCTCCTGACAAACCGTTACACCGCGCCCACCTGTCAATCAAATCAGAGGATCTTTCAGTCTGTGTGTGGTTTCTTTTTGCGCCAACCGCGGTCAAAGCATGTCGTATGAAGTCCCATTTAGAGCACTTTTAATCCAGATTTGGTAATCCTTTAAAAAGTCTGTCTCTGGATCACTTTGATCTAATCCTGATTTTCTTTTAAAACGTGTCTTTTCGACTCATTTGCACAAGTTTAGCGGACGCCAAAGCTGCACTGTCCTTTCTGTGAATCAGGTCCTTGGAGTGGAAACGTTACCATCTGCTGAGAGTGGGCGGTAACTGCACCACAGTATTTACCACGCTGTATGAATATCTTCAGCACCCCGGCTTTGTGCCTACGATGAATGGGGTTCAACAGTCTGGTTCAGGAAGTAAAAAATCCTGTTCATTTTCTTGATGATTATTTGGCGCTCTAAGACGGTTTGATCCACAAACACTGTTCTGTCGTAAACACAGATGTTACTGTGGAGCTGCATCAGAGAGAGGCAGAGCAAAATAATGTCCCTCATAAATTATCTCTAAGAATCATTTCTGTTATTGCAGCCCGCAGGCTTCTTCTCTGGAAACAAAAAAAAGGCTGTTTTTGAATTTTCCTGATTTGTTTTTAAGGATTATAAATACAGACTCTGTTTTCTTTTGCAGCTGCAGGCGAAAAACTACGATGATATGGCAGGTGGCTTTGGTGTGTGTGTGTGTGTGTGTGTGTGTGTGTGTGTGTGTGTGTGTGTGTGTGTGTGTGTGTGTGTGTGTGTGTGTGTGTGTGTCGGGGCAGCCTGTAATGAAATCAGTACTCAGCATAGAGTATTTGAGCCAATGAAAGCACAGATCAATAAAACACAGCGTTTGGCCAAAAGCCAGCTCTGAGCACATTCATTTTACAGCTGTCCTCTCTCTCCCGTCGGCGTTTTAAGTCCTCCATCTCTCTCTCTCTCTCTCTCTCTCTCTCTTTGTCGTTTGACGTAACCAAGACCTGACGTTTATTCATTCTATCCCCTCTCTTTTAGCTCCGCAACAATCAACCCTTCATCTTTTCAGAACAGAGTTCTCAACTAAAGAAGGTAGTGAATTAAAGGAGCAGTATGTAATGTGTCTCCCCCCCTCCTCTCTAGAGTCCATGCTCACACAGGTCACCATGTGGTGGACACTGCAGGGGGCGTCCAAAACGGCCGTGTGGGGGCGTGTCTTAAAACCGTCTACCTTCTCTGGTCCAAACAAATCCAGAGCATTCAGGAGCAGAATCTAAAGTTAGAAGGAGGACATACTGGCTGCTGCATTGTTGTCAGAGAAGCCAGCACTTCAACATGTTTCCTTAATGATCAGAT